>NW_028258316.1:8758275-8910517 GCF_053883595.1 Heterocephalus glaber | reverse complement strand
TCAGTGCGCTCTTCCTTCTGCTTTCCTGTTTGCTGAGTGAATGTAGCGCACCAGAAGGCAGTCAGTGAGGCTCCTTGCCTGGGCACTCTGCCCCTGCTACTCCAACGAAGGACTTAGTGGTTCCACAGCCTGCTCTGGGCCAAGTGTGTGAATTTCTGCAGTCAATGATTTAACACATCCGGAGCGCTTTGAACTGCATTCTTGTTCATAGTGTCAGCCAGATATTTCCTCTGGAATGGCTACAGAATTTCCTGGCCTCCTGGACTGCTTTCAGTCTGCCCGCCACATCTTTGAATTGTGGGTGGGCTCTCTTTAAAGACCAGGGTGTAAACAGGTTGACAAAATTAGTGGCTGGCGGTATCTCTGGAGAGCTTCCCCTTGGGCGAGGGGCCCTAGATGCTGAGGTTGGAAAACCTCGCAGCGTCTTGATTTACTGTGCAGCTCCTCTCTGGGTAGCTTAGTGGGGTGGCTGACTGATTTACAGGCTATTTCTCCAGTTCAAATCTGGCAGATTTTAAATTTCTTATCCCATCAGATGAAATCTTTACAATTGTTATTTTTCCTATTATAAAAACGAAATGCTCAAATGAGAAAATACAGGCAAGCAAAAGAGTATTTTATTAAACGCCCATAATCTCAACTATGCAGAGCTAAACAGTGGCTAGCTCTTTGCTTTTCTGTGTGCCTGTGTCACAGAGCCTGCATCTTATCCCGCCAGCCCATCAATCTCCTGCCCACTGTGGATCTTGGCGATCAGTGTTCCCTCCCCGTGGAGATCCCCAGTTGGGTTCTTTCCAGCCTGAGGTCAGAGCACTTCCCCCTCTGGAGCAAGATGGTCCCTTCGCTCTCCCTGCAGTTGCTGTCCCTGTCGCCCTGTTCAACTTTATAAGAGGCGCTTACTCTCTCCCATGACCTTATGTTGTTACGTGTCTTTCCCCACCTAGAGGGCAGCTCCTGCGGGTCAGTGAACTCAGCTCCGGGCAGCCTCAGCACCCAGAAGCCCCAGATGGTGGCAGTGAGGAGACAAATGAGTGATCGTAGGCTGCCCCTATCCTCGGAGTCTGCCTACAAATAGAATTCCTGGTTGCCAGATGTGTAGGTTTTTAAGGCTTTTGATATACAGTACCAAACTCATCCCAGTCAAGGCTGTGCCACTTGATCCCCAGCAGGGCTGGTGCACCTGTGTCCTGCCGCCCCTCCACACTGCTACCCCCCCCAAGTATCTTTATTGGTTTGGCCAGGACAAGATCACATCCTGTTGCTCTCCTCTTAAGTAAATAACTACTCAAGTCTAACATTTTTTCTTGTTTTCTGGCCATTTGTGTGGCTCTCTGCATTGCTGATTGACGGCCTCAGCCCATTTTGTGACTAAAGCATTTGTCTTTCCCTATTGCCTGACGAGGGCTATTTATATATTTTTTCTCATATGCGTTTGGGGTGTAGTTTTCTCCCTGCTGAGCATATCACAGATGTATGTCAATGTGCACACATCATCCTAAGAACTGCACAAACCATTGCGTGGACATACCATGATTTACTTCACCCAGGTCCATTTGTTCCTGAGTTTCCTTACCTATGAATTCAGATAAGAATCATACCTAACTGGAGGCACTGTTGGCTTAATGAGTTGCTTACACTAGTGATTTGAGGAGACTGAGTGGTGTGTGAATGAGCAGAGGCTGTGAGTGGAGAAGAGGACAGATGGATGCTGTCCCAGAGGCCCCTGGGGGTGCTGGCCCCAAATGGACCTGCACCTCTCTTCCTGAGGTGTGGGGGCCTAGGTTCTTCTCAGTTTCTGAGTGCCTGCGTCCTTATACCTCTCCTTCACCCGGGTAGTCTGGAGTATGTCTGTGCCTTACAAGTACAAGAACTCAGTTAAAACACCGGGCCCCACCTGATTATATGAGGCCTTTTAAAACCACTAGGGCTGCTAGTCTCACAAAATAAGTCATTTTGGTGTAAGAAAATGAATATTACTGTGTCTTACTCTGTTTCCTGCTGTTGTATCAGGATGTCACAGACTGGGGGGATTATAAACAACAGAAGTTCATTCTGCCCAGGGTTCCAGAGGCTGGGACATCTACGCTCCAGGGGCTGCCTGTGATGTGGGCCGGCCTGCTGTGGTAACCTGGCAGAAGGCTGGAGCGAGCGTAAGAGAGTAAGTGTGAGGGCCACGCATGTCCCGCTCCCACGATGACAGCATTAATTCAGGGGGCAGAGCCCCTGGGGCCTGTCGCCTCTTGACATTATTGCAAGGGCAGTTATATCCAACATGGGATTTGGAGGGGATGTGCAACCAAAACACACTGGTTTCTTTTATACTTCTGTCATCAGAGCACAGCCCTCAAAACCTACATGCTTCCAAAAGCGTCCTCAAGTGTCCCTTCATCTGTGGCATTCAGCACTGTGTGGATGCTTCATGTTCCCGCCTTCCTTTCACCATGGTGACACCTGGTGGATCCTTAAAGTGGCTCTGAGTGGCTCTTCTGTCTGAGCAGGTCCTTGTGTGTTCCGGAAAGGCCTTCGTGTGGTTCCTCAGCGGTCCTAACAGCAGGGCCAAGGCAGGGCCCCCAGGCATCCTGGTTTTCACCCGGGAGGGTGAGTGTCTGAATGATGCTGGGTAAGTTTTCTTAAGTGCCCACTTTTTCCTCGAAAAACTGGGAAGGTGTAATGCCTGTGTCACTGGGTTGTGTGGGGAAGAGGGGCTGGATCCACACACTGCTATGGCTTAGACAGTGATTACTCGGGAAAAACTGCAGCCCCGCCCTGTCCTGTGGTCCGGGGAGGTTTCTCCCGCTTACCCTCAGGGGCTCTTCTACAGCCAGAACTGTGGTGGAGGCCAGCTGCAGGTAGCTAGTCCCCTGCCCAGAGGGCTGCTCCCAGCTTCCCAACACAGTTTCCTCTCTGACTGCCAAAAACCTGACCTCTGATCTGAAGCCCGAGAAGGAAACCAGAGGTCGGAGCTGTGTGAAACAGGCCAGCTGGGCCCTATGGGTAGTGCAGCTCTGGCCTGCCACTGCCACCCTCCCAGAGACTCCCCCCGGGGCTGCAGCTCCCCCTTGGGGCATCTAAAGTTAACTCTTGGTGGATGCTAGTCTGGGAAAGGCTGGGTCAGCTGCAAGTGCCGCTCCAGGCGGGGTCACCACTGGGGAACACACTGAGGAGCTCCCCAGGGATGCAGTCACCTTGCCACGCTAGGGCGCCACACTGGGTGTTTGTGTGAAAGGAATCATGCATCTCATTCTGTCTTCTACACACAACCATTTCCTCAGCTCTCTCACTTTTAGTAGTAAAATTGGCATTTATTTTAACAAAGCAATGTGTATGTACATACAGTTAAAAAATCAGCACCCAAAGGCTTATGAGAAAAGATAACAGTCTTGCTTGCCATCCCCCATTCCCACTTCCTATAGGCATTGCTTTCAGTTCTTAGAGTTTCTCCTCTCTGCTTCTTTATCTCTGTATTTTTAAGTAATGTCATTATGCTACTTCTTCCTTTCTTTTCCTTTTTTTTGAGACAGGGTCTCATTGGGTAGCCCAGGGTGGCCTTCAGCTTACAATCCTCCTGCCTCAGCTTCCCAAGTGCCAGAATTACAGCTGTGGACCACCGTGCCTGTCTAGACTGCTTAGTTCCTGATTTGCATAGCTATTGTAGGCATTTTATCCTTTTATAACCCTGCCCATGAGGCAGTAGCACAGATTATTTTTGTAAATTAGTGGTCAGTGTTTTATGTACTGTGACAATGTAATCACTGTAATGTATGTGAACTATATTTCCTTTTTTGGCACCACCTTCTATTTTTTTCTTAAATTAATCAAAATTGTTTCATAGACTTAGTTGTCCAGGTGCCTATGATTTTTAAATTATCCTTTTGAAAGTTTCTTTTTAATTTTTAAATTGATTAATAAATTATTTTGTTTTCGGTACCAGGGATCAAACTCGGGTCCTTGTGCTTGCAGGGGCAGGCAGCAGAACCACTGAGCTAAATCCCTGGCCCTAATTTTTTAAAGTAGGTTTATACCCATTATTTTCACATTTTCTATGAAAGCTCCAACACTTTAGTCCCCTGCCTGCCCGTTTATTCTAAGTGCTTGATTGCAGGTCAGGATCATCTCAGACCCATATCCCATGGTGGGCCAGGACCTTCTCTTCTCCCAGGGAGGCCCGGACGAGTCATCTCATACTCCTGGGCTGCTTCCAGAGTTGATGGCTTCCTCCTCACCCACTTAGTACCCAGTTTTGCTGATGCTTCTCTAGTAGCTTCCTAAGAAAGGGCCCCTGGAGGTAAACTCTTTAAGCCTTTCTCCATCTGCAAATGTCTCCTTCTTTGCCTTGCCTCTTGCTTTCATGCTTAGTGGACAGTTGGTTTAGATGTAGAATTCTACCATTCCTCAGAACTTTTTTTTCATACCGGGGATCAAACTCGGGTCCTTGTGCTTGCAAGGCAGGCGGCGAAACCACTGAGCTAAATCCCCAGCCACACCTCAGAATTTTTGAGGCTATCATCCTCTTATCTTTTATTTCTCCTTTGCCACTGAGAAGCCTGATGTATCTGGTTCCCCTTCCTTGATAGGGACCTGTTCCTTCTCTCCACAGGTTGTCAGTGTGGTGGGACTCTGTTGTTTTGCCTCTGGGCGGGTCTTTTCGCTTCATTCCCTGAGCTGGAACAGTCTCACCTGTGTAGGTCTCCCCGGCTCCACTTGTAGTTTGCTGTTTGGTTTGTTGGTTAGTTAGATGTTGTGTTGCTTCTGTCATTTTCTTAGTTTTTAAAAGAAAATTTCCTATAGTGTATCTCTTCAACTTTGTATTTTACCTTCTAGAAAGTTTCCTCAACTATGTTTGAAGTTTTAATTTTAGTTATAACATTTTTAGCTTCAAATCTGTTTACATTATTCCTTCTTCAAAAGAGTTTTCACAATATTCTGTTCTTGTTTGTTCTTTGCAGTGTCCACTTTGATTATAGGCTTGGCTGTTCTTTAGCTTTCTTGCTTTCCATCTATCGTCTGTGGTACCCTCAAGCTCCCTTTTTCTATCTGGTGCTTACTCGTGTTGCAGACTCCCCTGAGCCTGATCCTTTGTTGGTTGATACCTAGAAGCGAGGCACTGGCTCCTGGTTGGAGCACCTGGCTGGGTAGCCTGTTGGTTGGTGAGCTGCACAGTGGGCAGCACAGTAGAACACCCTTCTGTCTGTGTGGGGATCCTCATAGAGACAAGCCCTGTCCAGTGTTGGGGGACATGTCTGGAAGCAGAGGAAGGGTGACCTGGGTGATGGTGGGGGGCAGCCATCCATTGTGCACAGTTAGCCCCCTGTTGTGCACCCTCTCCTCCAGCTCCTTCCCCACCTTCCCTCTGGCATCCTGAGCCTCACCAGCACCCTCTCTGCAGAAATGCTCCTGAGATGACTGGGGGATCTGGGAGTCTCTCTGCTTTGTATGTGCACCTTGTTCTGGCCCACCCACTTCAGTCCTAAGCTCATACCCCACTTCCCCCAACCCCATTCAGCCTCTGAAATCCTGGGCCCTGGGCTCTGAGGGGTGAGTCAGCCTCCTCTGCACTGGCTCACAAAGACCCTTAGATTGTAGCCCCGTCCCCTTGCTAAATCCCGCTTTCCTCGGCTCCAGGAGTTGTTGGCACCTCTCGTGTTTTGTTCCTCTCTTGCTCTTTATTTTAGCGGGTTCCTTCTTTTTCTACCTAACATTTTAGAGGAATATTGGCATGGAAGAGGTCTGCCACTGCCCTGGTTATTGGGCCACCCACACCTGCACCCTGGGAAGGCTGGAAAGAGAGAGAGAGGTTGTGCAAACGAGAGAGAGAGAGAGAGAGAGAGAGAGAGAGTGTGTCCTAACAGGCTCTAGAGGCATTGTGATCAGCTGCCCTGTGAGACATAGCAAATTGTTGGAACAAGGCAGGGGACGGGCAAGCCAACCAGAAGCTTAAAAATGGATGCGTGCCTCACAGAGTGGCAGTTTGGGAGTGGAAGGAGGGGAGCCTGGTTATTAAAGAAGTCCAGGTGTTCCACTCAGCTCACTGGGTTCAGTCTTGGAAGCTTTAAGAACATTTAAAAACATTCTTACTACCACACCTGGGTAGCTGACAGAGTATGTGGCTTCTTACACTTTGCTCTGATCAAGCCCACCTGTGTCAGGTACTGTGCTTGGTGCAGGGGATAAAATGGGAAGCAGAAGAGGCATCGGCCTAGTCCTGGTGAAGCTGCTAATCCAGGCCAGATGGCTGGGGGAGGGAAACATCACTCGCACGTGTATTGTTTGCCTTTGAAGACCAGATCGAGACCAGAGGTGGAGAAGGCATCTCAGAGGACTGTGGGTGGGACATTTTCGGACTTTCTGAATCCTGACGCTCATGACGTCACTCTGAATACCTGGTTTGATGTCAGACCACATGTCCTTGTGTTCAGCTTAGAAGCGCTGGGCTGTCTTTGCAAGTGCTTTGTGGGGCGCTTGTGCGTGGAGCATCTCCTCTAGCCCAGCAGTGACCCCAGCAGGACAGCAGGTCCACGTTACACAGGTGGACACAGGACTTCCAGTTCAGGTCTGCCTTGGGATTCCATGCTGTCTTTCCCTCGCTGGGTCTTTGGTTCTCCACCCCGCGCCCTACCTGAGCCAGTCTTCCTGGTCCTCTTCACACTGTGCCATTTGTTTGAAGATGGTTAGCATGGAGGAAGACCTTTGTGTGCCTGATGGCAGAGGCATCTGGGTCCATCTCTCGCAGGGGGAAGGCAAGGTAGCAGAGGCTGAGACCACAGCCTGCAATTCACGCCTTCCTGGAATCTTGATGTGGTCCTGTTATGGGGAAAACCCTCTTGTAGGGCCTCACCCCTTCCTGTGGGGCATGGGGGTCACAACATGCATACTTGGAGCAAACAGCTCCTAAAATTATCCCCATACCAATCCTCCTTCAGCTTTCAGGTCAAAGAGATTTACATACTCAGCATAAGGGCCTCTTTTCCTGGTCCTTGTATTTGTTAATTTACTGTTGTTCTGTTTGAAAAACAAACATTTTTTTCTTATGCTAGCTATTTTTTCAGCTTCTCTGTGGCAGCCTCAGAGAGCATAGGCTCCATGTGTATCCCAGGGAGCCCCTGTGGCCACATACCATGCATGTCAGGGTCAGAGGCTGTTGACGTGCAGTGCAGTGCCCTGTTTGGTGTACACAGGATGGAGTTGGATCACAGTGGCCTTGGGCAAAGAGTGGAGCCGCTCTCAGCAGTTTGTCAGAATGGCCAGCAGCTTGTCAGATCAAGGTCTGGACCCAGTGAAAGCCTCAAAAGGACAACCCCAAAGCAGCCGGAAAGCAGACAGTTGAAGACCCCTTCTGATGTGTCCTGAAACGTGGGTCTGGCCTTCCCTTTATGGGGCTGGCACTGTGTGGAAGACTGATCTCTTGTCACTTGGTGCTGTGATGTTGTCACATTGGGCTGCTGAGTGAGAGCGCAGAAAATAGCAGGCTCCTCTGGCCCTCTGTGCCTCCCTCCAGTCACCCAAGCAAGCCCAGTGTGGACATGATCATGCCAGCACCCCAGTCCAGTCCAGTCATGAGGATCAAAACTGGCTTCACCCTTGGACATTTTCTGGAGGAGAATTTCCACAGCTGAATGTGAGAAAATGGCTTCCTAGTGAGGCCAGAGACAGAGAACTGAGTGTTTTTATTGTTCTGTCATGAGGCAGTTTCTGATCTCGAATTCTGCTTTCAGGACTTATAGCAAGAAGATGCAGTGTGGAGCAAGTTTTCCTGAACCACTTCCTCCTGAACCCCTTGGTGGAAGTGCCCAACAGCCCCTGGCAGGCCAGAGGCCTTGTCAGTCCCCCGCAGGCAGCGCCTCTCAGGTGCATTTCACACCCCATTGGGCCTTCGTATGCAACCTGCGCCATCCCCCGAGTGCGTGGTAATGAGCAACCTGATGTGCTGACTTCCCAGTCCCTTCTTGGTCCATTTCAACAAAAGTTGCTCTTTTCTCATTAGGACCATTTTTGTCAGGACGTCTTTAATCAGTGACTTCCCCAGGGACAATATTTTTAGAAGTTGTATTTTTCACATTCCCTTTTTCCCTTTTGGAAACTCACTTCCGTGTGCCTGGTGAAACAAACTAATGAGATGCCATGAGAGTTCGGCCGGTGTTAATTGGAACAGGTACAGAGGGGCGGCACACACACCTTCAGTTCCATCTTGTCTTACCTGCGATCTTCTGTCTCCTGGTGCAGGTCGCACAGACGGCAGATGGTGTGGATGCTGACCTCTGGAAAGACGGCTTATTCAAGTCCAAGGTTACCAGATACTTGTGTTTCACAAGATCATTTTCCAGAGAAAATGTAAGTCTGGGGGTAGTTTCCATTTGCTGAATGAGCAGGTGTAATTTACACTCCTGCTTGGAATTTCCTCATTTTTTTGTTGTGGTTTATTTTCATTGGCTTATTAATTTATCTATGGTTTTAGTGAACTCAGTAGAATCAGCACCCAGCGCTGTTTCATTTATTAACAGTATTATTAACCACGTACCCAAGTGTACAGTGAATTCCATTAACGTGTTCTCAAAAGGAAACCAGGAAATTTCTCTCCCAGCTCTCATTTGCCTACCTTTCCTCCAAGTGACAAATCACAGACCAATATGGATGTGAGAGTCATCCAGTGGAGCTGGATTTAATGCCAGCCAGCTAATGGCAGCCTCGATGAAAGGACTCTCATCACACACGCGCGCACACACACACACACACACACACACACACACACACACACTCATTCCCCACCCCTAGCCCCAAACCTGGCCTTGTTTCCAGGAGGACTTTTTTTTCCTCTCTTTTTTTGTCTCTATGTGACAAGACATTTCATTATTTTTGTAGGTAAGTATATGTGCACATTTCTTAGTATGCTGGTTTTTGGTACCTGGGCCCACAATTTAGGTAACTTTAAAGACATCCACTAAGGCTTTCCTATCAAGGGATTTTAATGGGTGGCCTAGAGAGAAAGGAAGTAGCTTTAGTGATCTCCCACCCTGCATAGGCGTCCCTGGGCACTCTGCAGATGTCAGTCAGTCTCTCCTTAGACAGTAGCTCCCAGCATTACCCCCTTTCCATAAAGGACAACACTGAGATTCGAGAGTTTAAGCCTTGCCCAAGTCACTTGTCTTCTCTTTCCCCAAATATATTGAGAACAGTCAGATTTTCATTTTCAAAGGAGATGTTTTATTCTTGGTTTAAATGTTTTCATCTCTTTCTAGTATAAATATTTATTGTTTGAAATATTTTTACCAGTTCTTAAAATGTGTTACATCTATGGTTTAAAAAAAAAAAAAAAACCAAGGTGACCAAGAGATATAGAGGAAGGGGCAGGGAGGGGAGAGGAAGGGAGAGCAAAGAAAATTAAGATATGTTGTGTACAGTGTACCAGCTCCCTCAATGAATGTAATCATTATGTACTGCAAACATGGGCTACTAAAAATTTAAAAATTAAAAGAGAAAAAAACCAAACCAAAACAACAGCTTCATACATCCTTATTGAGAAGCCTGAAAGGGGAGATGTCTTCCTCCCCACCATGGCCCCTGCCAGGGTCCGTCACAGGTCCGCTCCATGTTTGCTGAACGTGGACCTCTGGCTTGCACCCTTCCACCACCCATTCCTGTGGTTTGTTGATGATACTATGTGAGGAGAATTATTCCTAATGTGCCCAGACTGGGAGAAAAGTCATTGCTTTAATTTTTTCCACCTAATTGCAGAGCAATTGTTGTGAAGTGCAGCATTTGTGGGATCAGGCAAAATCTAGGTGCTAAGTGTAGGAAGTCTTTTTAATACAGTAGCAGGAAGGTGGGGCTGAGCTCCAGTGTTTGCCTGTGCCCGAGCTCACCGCGCACACCACGGACTGAGGAGACACCGAAGAACAGGTCTGATGGTGCTGTTGCCCTCCAGGATGTTGGGCTTGCCCATCCTTCCTGCCCATACCCCCGCAGGACACCCCCAGCCCTTTTGTCCTGGCTTACCTCACCTCTTCTTTGAAACTAACAGCCCTTCTGTTTTTATCTTTTGTCACCTCTTTCCTGTCCACTGGCCACTGCTTCCTGTGGGAGTCCAGCGTCCTCATCACAGCTCGGGCCGTGAGGAGGGACTCCCAGGACACCTGTCACTCTCTCTCCTCTCTTGGTTTCCGCATGTTTCTTCCTGGTGTCTTCACAGCCTTCGCTGGCCAGAGAGGCTTCAGTTCACAGCCTCGGAGGACAGCCACCATCTCTGACCATTTTTGGTTTTGGTTTTTGTTGTATTTTCCCCCGAAGACTGTTGGGTATTAGTTCTGTCTCCCAGGAGTGAGGAGAGTTATAAGAACAACACAACAGAGAGGTCACTGGGGCTGGTTAGTTTTGGGTGTCTTGAGTCAGTGCTCTAGAGAGCACATTGATTCTGTCCGAGTTTGTAGATGCAGAACAGCCCTGTGTGGGGTGGCAGGGAGGGATTGCAGAAGGAAAAGGGCAGGGCAGTGGGAGTTGCCCTGCCTCACTCTCAAGCCGAGTGGCAAGGAGGTGTTTTTGAAGAGAAGAATGGATGAGTCCCGTACAGGATCCAAACGATCAAGGCAAAGGGTTGAATTTGATTTGGGGTCAAATCAGAGGGGTGGCAGGGGCCTGCTTGCAAGCCCAGGAGAGAGACAGGAATAGGGCGCCTTTTCATCCTTGGCATCTGGTCTGTCGTCTGAATCAAGGCTTTGCAGAACATAATTTTTACAGTTGTTCAGGAGGGTGTGGGACCTCAAGACTGGGCAGACTCTTAATTAGGCAACTTGAGACTCCTAGCGTAGGAGTTTGAAACCTAAATTCCTTTCCCCCAATAATGCTATTAATACAGAAACCTGGCTTTGGAGTGACATTGCTTCCTGGGGAAAGATCGAGATTAATTGCACTTTTCATGCCCTGTACTTTCTGCATTACCTGTAATAATAATGTACATAGATTAGGTAGGGAGGATATTAAACAGAAGGATTTATGAACATTTGAATATTAAGTTGGTTATCTGTGGCTACCTTAAATGCAAGGTTGTCAAAAATAATTACAGTATACTAGCAAATACTGGCTACCAGAGACAATATAAATACCCTGAGTCAGTGCATATTGGGCTTTTGGCATGAATCATTTGCTCAACAAGGATTGGGAATACGTTCTTCATATTTATGAGGAGGAAATGAAAGAGAGCACGGGTGGGGGAGGGGAGGGGAGCAAGCAAAATTAATGGTGTCGCAGACCTACTGGATTAAACTGTATAGCAGCAGCCCCCTCGAGGAGGGCCACACTTGGGCTGCGGGAAGCTTTGACGGTGCAGCCTCCCATTTTGTATGCACGGGACGGTTTGCCGATGCTTTTCTTAATGGCCGCACCACTGATGTTCTGGTTTTATGATCAGGGACGTTTGTAGAGAGTGTGGAGGGTGAGATTGCTAAGTGGTTTGCAGTTGACTTGTGTGAAACCCAACTTGTCAAGTAGAAGACATTTGAGAAGGATACTGATGAATGCCCATCCATCTACGGGGCAGCAAAACATGCCCAGTTGTTAATTTCTCAATGCAGAAAGCATTGATGACATGGAAAAGCAACTGCTATGAAAAAAAAATGATAGATTAGATCAGGCAATTGTGAAAGCAGCTGATGTTTGCCAGTTAGGTTAACGGTTCAGACCCTTCCCGCGAGGTCAGAGATTTATTCGACGTTGGGGAGGGCTCCACTTTGACTTTCCACTCGCTGTGCTGTACCTTGTCTTCCTGAGAGCCAGCACCTGAGATGTGATAATACGAAATTGTTGGCAAATACAAGAGTCCTGGGAGAAGGAAACAGTTTTGTGATGGCAGGGCCATGAAAACACGGCTGGAGGTTACGCTTCCACTTTGACCTTCATATTTCAATTTGAAGAAGTTATCTCATTTGTGTGCTTTGGATTCATAATGTATTTATTAAACATGCTTTCAGGATTTTTGTGATATGCTTTAGATTTGCCATATAAGCAAATCTGATTTGATTTCTGATTCTCAGAGACCATCCCATTGAAAAATGTACCCAAAATATTAGTTTATTCAGCAAATAATTATTGAGCACCTACCATGGGGCAAAAACAGTGTCGGGCTTGGTATTACAGTAGGAGCAGAGATAATTTGGGTCCTCATGCTTCTTAAGTTCTAGTGCCGAGACAGATACTAAACAAACAGCCTTGTAAATATATGATTATACATTGACTTGAAGGAAACCAGGGCGTGCCCAGAGAGAGGATGGCTTAGTGTACAGGGTGAGAAGTCCCTGATTGCTCTCAGAGCTGTCAGCACCACCCAGGGGGAGGTGGGGTCTTGGCGCCACGTGCACAGAGATGGAGGTAGGAGCCCATCTCTGAGGAGTGGGAACAGTGACCTGAGAGGTGGCCTCAAGGGCAGAGTGACAGGCTGACCCTCTGGTGTTTGTGCAGGGATGCAGACGAGCATGAGAGCCAGGAAGAGGCCCTTCTGGAGAATAGGCGTGCAGAGCGCAGCACTGATATCCTAACAGGAGAGATTTGGAATCCGAATCTATCATTCTTTCCTTAACTGGCTCCAACTAGAGACAGCAGAACTAGGCTGCAGACGACTCTGAAGATGTTAATGAAATCTCCATGGTGGCCCCGTGTATTTACATTATAGGGCGGATTTCTTCAGGCTGTTTCCAATGTGAAATGCAGGCTGCAAGTGTGCTGGTGTTCTCCCAAAGAATTCTCTCTTGCAATTACAGAATGGTAGTGTACCGTCTTCAAAAGATGTTTTTACACCAGTTACGGAAACTGTGCACCGTGGACCCCGTATACTGCCACTAAATAGGAGCTTTAAGAGGCCTTGTGCGTGTCGTTTTAGAAGATGTGTAGTACTGAAGCAGCCCAGCTTTCACTCTGCATTAGTTTATGATTCTTGGGACTTTGCAAAACGTATCTAGCCACCAAACGTGTGTCAAGATGAAGAGCAGTGATCACTTAAGAGTGTGATTGGTACCTGTTGGTTTAGATGCAACTCCCCCCTGTAAGTGTCCCAGAAATCTGCTGTTTCTAAAACCTACTGGCCCTGGGATCTGGCACTCGGGGCTGAGTGGCAGCCAGGTCTGGGGACATGTGTGCACAGCTGCCCTCTGCTGGGTTATGTCTACAGCATCTTCTGGGTTGTTTATCCAGCTCACAAAGGCCACATCTGAGTGAGTGGCTTTGTGGTTCTGCAGATGAAAGTCCTTCCCTGGGGCCACTCAAGTCCCTCTGTAACCACTGGGGAACACTAAGTGTCACCTACTCTAATTAACCTGCCCTCGTAGTAAAGCTGCATGAGTCATTGTGTTAAATATGCATCTTGCAGGCAGAATGGCAAACTCACTGTGGGCGTGTTCAGATTAATAGTCTGCATCTCTTTTCTTTCTTCCCAAGAGTCATCTAGGGAACGTGTTAGTGGACATGAAGCTCATTGACATCAAGGACACGCTGCCTGTGGGCTTCATCCCCATCCAGGAGACGGTGGACACACGTGAGTCACCCCTCGTGCTGCTCATCACACGACAGTCTCCTTCCTCCACATATTTTAAAATATATTTTATGGGTGTTTTCCTTTGGAAACATTTCAAGAGGCCTTGCATGCCCCCTGAATAAAGCTCGCTACTTCTGGTGCCCATCCCCCTGGGTTCTCCAAGGGTTTGCGGCTGTTCTGGGCCATGGCATGGAAATGAGTAGAAAGGTTCCCCTTCCCCTGGAAGGCACTTCCAGGTGAAGGAGCTCAGGAAGGAGCATGAACCTGGTGATAGCTCGTCTTTCATCCATCCTCTGGTGTTGGTGAAGCCAAGCTTGGTACAGGACCCCGAAGCAAAAGGGAAACAAATCAGAAGATGCAGAGCAAATACAGGTGCCAGAGTGGGCCAATTTGGGGCCCATAGAGCAAACAAGAAAAGTGAGAACAGAAAGAGTGCAAGTTGGAGCACCCAGGATTTGAATCAGACTGAGTATCCTGATCACTGAGCAGTTCTGCACCAAGCAGAAGCAAATTGCAGGCGACGCAGAAGGTGCTTTGGGACCCTGGGGTGCATGGGGTTCCGACCCTGCTGTCCTGGCCATGGTGTGACAGAACAGTGCTGGAAAGCCTCAGTATTTGAGCTTCCTCATGCACATGAGATATAACTTGTTTTATTTTTAGTGACTTGTTAGCCAACTTTGAATAATCACAACAGTGGAAGAGTGAATAAAAAACAGAGGCCCTTTTTCTGTGGCATATAGTTTATTTTTGAAATTCCATATCTTGTTCTTTGCCATATGTGCTTTATCTTTCCACAGCTGGTCCCACTCTGGACCATCCTTTGTTTGCTATTTTGTTACATTTCACACTGAACCGACTTTCCATATCTACACAGACCCGCACTGTAACTGTTATTTTAATAAAGCAAGCAGATCCTTTTGTTTACATTGGGTCGCTTTTCATTATCTGTCATTATTTGTATTAGCTAATAATCATAATAAATGATATATATCATGTGTTTTCTGTGTGCTAGCCCCTGTGATAAATGGTTTATCTACTTGATACCATGTTGTCTTCAGAAAACCTCTCTTTAGAGATGATATTATTATACCCATTTTACATATGAGAAAAACAAGGCACAGTAAGTACTCCGGGATTAAACAGTTTAGCCATGAAGACACACACACACACACACACACACACACACACACACACACACTCCTAAAAGTACTAAAGTCTTTCACCAGCCACTTTTATCTCCCATAAATGGAAACATGCTATATGTAGTCTTTTGTGTCTGGTTGCTTTCACTTAGCATAATGTTTTCAAGGTTGGTCCATGTTGTGGCATGTACTTCATTCTTTTTTGTTGCCAAATAATGTAACTTTCTATGGGTATGCCATTTTTTGGTTATTATTCAACTGATGAGTATTTGGGTTGTTTCTACTTTTTGGCTGCTATGAATAATGGTGCTCTTATCAGTCACATGCAGGTTTTCATATGGACACATATTTTTGGTTCCCTGGGGGGATATACCACACCGAATTACCAGGTTGTGTATTATCTTTATATTTCACTTCTGGCGGGACTGTGACACTGTTTTTCAAAGGAGCTACACCATTTCACATTTCACCAGCAGCTGTGAGACTTGTTGATTTCCCCACATCTTTACCAACACGTGGTGAGGTCCACCATTTTGATTCTGTCTTCAAGAGTGTGAAGTGATATCGCCTTGTGGTTTTGCTTTGCATTTCCGTGTGGCCACTGTGTGGTTGGCATTTGTGTATCTCCTCTGAAGAAATGTCTATTCTGATGCCTTGGTCATTTTGTAAATGGGTGTCTTATTATTGAGTTGTAAGAATATTTTAATATACATATTTTAATTAGAAATCCCTTACATGATTGACAAAAATTTTCTCCCATTTTGTTGGTTTTCTTTTCACCTTTTCTTTTCACCACCTCCAACTTCTTCAGAGTTCCACCTACGTTTTTCCTTTGTTGATTATCCTTTGTGTGTCATACATTAGAAACTATGGCCTAATCTATTGCGTTTTATGCTTATTTTTTTAAAGAGTTTTGTAGTTTTAGCTCTTACACTTATGTCTTCGATGCCTTTTTAGTTAATTTTTGCAAGATAGACTCCACCTTTATCCTTTCACATATCCTATTTTCCCAGCAGCATTTGTTTCTTTTCCCGCATTGAACTCTCAGCATCCTTGTTGAGTATCAATTGCCCATATGTGGGAAGCGTTATATCTGGACTAGGAGTTCTCATCCATCTATCTATATATCTTGCCTTGTGTAAGTAACACACATTCTTGATTATTGTAGCTTTGTAGCAAGTTTTGAAATTGGAAGAATGACTTTTCCCACTTTGTTCTTTTTCAAGAGTCATTTTGGCTATTCTGAGTCTCTTGAATTTCCACCTGAATTTGGGGATTAGCTCATCAGTTTCTGCAAAGAAACCAGCTGGGATTTCGATAGGAATGATGTTGAATCTATTGATCCATTTGGATATAGAGAGATTTTGAATGACTTCCTTGTGGCACATTTCTGAGTACTTGAGGCTACCAGGTCCTCCACAGTCTGCCCCCACCCTTGCTCACCAAATACACCCCTGGACCTTCCACAGACCCAGCCTTCTGTGTGCTGCCTTTGCACTTCTTTCTCTTCCAACTCCAGGTATTTGGTCTGCTGTTTTCCCTGCCTTTCCCTCTTCTCACACTGCCTACACCCTATGTCCTTCAAGGGTAAGCGTCAGTGAGCGTCACCGCATGAAACAGTCCCTGGTCTGCTTTGAAAGCAGCTCACACCCTTCACAGAATCAGGGCCAGGCATTGCCAGCTTCAGAAGAGAGGGATGCACAGAGGCTGGCCCTGCCTTCAGGGAACATGGTCTAGGATGAGCAAGGCCTGCCAAGGACTTGCACTGTCACCTGACAGACAAAATGGCTGTCCTCTGTCACAAGGAGGGACAGAAGTGACCATGTGCAATTACGGTGACAGAAGCCAAGGAAGTGCTCAGCTGTGCTTTGATTTCCTGTCTTTCCCTGTGTCGGGAAAGACTGCCCATTGGTGTGGTTGGAGGAACATGAACTCTGGAGTCCATCTTGCCTAGTGTTTGTTTGGCTATGCCACTTAAAACTGTGGAAACTTGGGTATATCCTGTCACCTTCCTGGGCCTCAGTTTCCTTGTCTGTCAAGAGAGGGGACATTACCTGCCTCCTAATGTTGCTGGTCACTTGCATTGTAGCCGTTACATGTTTTCTTCATGCCTTTGTTACTTATCTCTCTCTTTGAGGACCATCTATGTTTACCTCATCTCTGAATCACCTGAGGTATTGCCTCACACCATGCCTTGCCTGTTGCCGGTCCCTATGAAGATAAGCTTATCGCTGTCTGTGGCCAAACTGATATCCAGAAATGGGGGTTTACGTTTCCAGTAGTGATACAGGTTCATGCCTGATATCCATAGACCTACCAGCACAGGTTTTCAAATTTGTATTTAGTTTTACTGTTTTAATTGTGCTTAATTTTTACTTCATTCTTAGCAAGACTGAACATTTTCAGAAGTGTTTGCTAGCTACTTTTGCTTATTCTTAGTATGCATTGTCTGCTTATCAACTACAGTTGTCTTGTAGACTTTTATTCCTTTCCTGCTTTCCCTCATGCTTTTCATAGTTTTAAAATGTGGATTGATGTTTATTTTTGACAACTAATGGACTTGGGGTGTCCTTATATGGAGGCGCTGCAGAGCCACAGGCTCCTCCCATCTCTAGGCTAAGCGCTGGCTGTCCACTCACTGTCTGGCGGCCTGGGGACCAGTGGTTCTGTTTGGGACCCCCCATGTCTGGGGCTGCACTGGCTGTATCTGTCGATGGACATATCATATGAGCTGGGGGGAACCTCTTCATTCTGGTCACAGGGCCATTTCCCGGGAGAGCCTTATGGTCAGCCCTGTGTCGTGGGAGAGTATGTAAGGCTCTGTCTTCTTACAGTCAGCCAAAAAGATGAGACTCCTGTAATTAATTTAGAATACAGTTTATTGCCATCTATATAGCACTTAAAAATGGGAAGACTGTTTGTTTTAGTAAAGTGCTGTGTACTTTCTCTGTGTTCATTAGCATGACTGAACACATTTCTATTGACTACGTATAATATGTTTACTTAGACTAGGCCTGCTTAAGCATGTGTAATGAGTGCTTCCGTCACTTACCCCGAGATGCCACAGAGGGAGGGACGGAAGAGCCATGAGCAGCGTGGCCAAAGCAAATCAAACTCCTGTGTTTGGCTACTTGGATGAAGGTCTCCCCTTGTCCCCACTTTCCAAGGCTGATTCTAGCGGCTGATAATTTTTGAAGGTACGGGATTGCCCTGGACACTCCTCCTGCCAGGATACCATTCCCACCTCATTAGGGACAGTGTTTGGGATCTGGGTTCAGACCTGCTCTCTCCCTCAGCATCTACACCTGGGAAAGAACTCACAGCATTTCTGGTTTCAGTCTGGCTTTTTAAAAAAATTCAAAAAATAGCAACCACCAAACAGCAGCACTGATTCTATCCCCATTGAACATGCAGGCAGGGCTGCCACCCTGTCATTCGGTCCTTGGTTTAAATGTGCTATAAATGTTCATATTTTCTGCCACAGAACAAAAAGGTCTTGAAGGTCAATACCAAGCAGGGACATTAATTATGTACTCGAAGCTTCCTTGTCATTTTGATGGTAAATTCCCTGTGGCTGTTCTTTGCTGAGCACTTACTATGTTCCAGGCACTGGCCCAAGGAATCAAGTGTCCTCACATTGTGTCCACCTGAAGTCCCTGTGGAGCAGGGTGTTACCAATCTGTTTTAGGAATAACAAAACTGAGGTTCAGGAGGACTAAGTAACTCTCCCAAGGGCACAATACCAGACAAAGGCAGAGATGCAACTTGAGTACACATCCCACCAACTCATGGGTTGTTTGAGATGTGTTCAAAACCACAAGTGCACAACAAAAAACCACCTCATTGGTCACCACTGGCAGTTGCAAGGGCACAGGTCATTATGGGGATTCATTAAAACCTGACAAGTGAGGTCATTCGAGAGATGCAAATGAAAACACCGCTGAGATTCCACTTCACTCCAGAAAGAATGGCTATCATGAAATCAACCAATAACAAATGCTGGCAGGGCTGTGGGGAAAGAGGAACCCCGCTCCACTGCTGGTGGGAGTGTAGACTGGTGCAAGCACTGTGGAAATCGGTATGGAGATACCTCAAACAACTAGGACTGGAAGTCCCATTTGACCCCGCTATTCCACTGCTGGGGATCTTCCCCAAAGAATTAAAAGAATCATACCACAGTGATATATGTGCACCCATGTTCATAGCTGCACACTGTGTAATAGCTAAAACTTGGAAACAGCCCAAATGCCCATCAACTGGAGACTGGATAAAGAAAATGTGGTTTTTTAATAAAATGGAGTACTACTCAGCCATAAAAAATGAGAAATTAGAGACATTTATAGCTAAGTGGATGCACACTGAGGCGATACTCTTAAGTGAAATAAATAGGACACACATGTGTAAATACTGAATAGTTTCTCTGGTGTGAGAAACTGAAAGTGCAAATAAGGACTAAATGTATAATAGGTAATGTGAAGTGGGAAGAAAAGGGGCAAAGGGGAAGGAAGTGGGAGGGCTAGGGGAAAGGATAGAAGGAAATGGGATTAATATGAGAAAATGGAAAAATAGGAACAAAATCTTTGTAAATAGGGAGGACTGGAGGGGTTGAAGGGAGGGCTGGGCAAGGGGGAAAAATAAGAACCAAGAGAGAATATGTAAAGGTGCAAATTTCCACTGATGAATGTCATTATATTGTATACCTAAAATGTACCGATGATTAGAATGAATAATCGATAATGTAAAATAGGAAGAAAAGGTCCAAAGGGGTAGGGGTAGTGGGAGGGGCAGGGGAAAGGAAAGAAAGGAAAGGAAAAATGATGAGAAATGGAAAAAATGAAAATAAAGTCTTTGTAAATAGGGAAGGGTGGAGGGCATGAAGGGAGGGCTAGGAATGGGGAAAAAATAAGAACCAAGATGCATTATGTAAAGGTACAATTCCCAATGAGAAATGTAATTGTGTTGTATACCTACAGTGTACCACTAAAAGAATTTAATACAAAAAAAAAAACAAAAAAAAAAAAACGACTTGACAAGTGAGAGAAAAGAATCACATGCTCTGTCCGGTATAAATGTACTTCAGGGGACTAGGAAGTTGGTAGAGAAAAGTTGCTTTTATGTAGAATTCCAGCTAATCAGTGCAGAAGGATGACAGAATTAGAAAATCACCATCCTAAAACCCTTGTAGAAGTATGGACCGAAGCCCTTGTCACCTGCGGATGAGGAAAGTGCCCCAAGAGTGGTAGTTGGAGAACTCGATGATGGAGGTCCCAGGCTGACACTTCAGGAACCCGACCAGAGGAAGTGGCTCCATGATGTAACACCGTGGGGAGGTTGCAAGTCACCTGGGAGCTTGTCAGCTCAAAGAGCCAGCCTGAGTCTAATCCAGCCCTTAATTCTGTCACATGATGGCAGGCAGAAAGGAGTGACCTCATCTCTGCAGCCTTTCAGTGACCTGAAGAACAAGGGAGCAGGGAGAGGTCATTACAGAATAAAAGGGACTGTAGAGACCTGACAACCCAAGGCAGAGCATGGCGCCACCTGGGTCTTGATCCACACAAACCAACAGTGCAACGACATCTTGAGATAATGGAGAAAACTGAAATGTAGACCATCTGTTGCATATTAAGGACTTCTGTTGATTTCATTGGGAATGATGATGGCAGGGTGGTCATGTTAGAAAAAAACATCTATCACAGATTCCCACTGAGACAGTGATGGGGCACACATTGTGGTGTTGGGGATTCATTTTGAATATGCTGCAAAACTGCAGGGCTGAAGGAGCTATGGAACCAGCCCATCCACTGTCACCATGTTGAAAGTAGGGGACAGGAGCCTGTGTGGATTCATTTTGCTGTTCCCTCCTTTTTGTGGTATGCTTGAAGATTGCTGTGATAAAAAGTGAAAAAGAAAAGTCCATGTAGGGGAGCTAAGGATCCTCAGGGCATCAGTGCGCATTGTGGCTGGGGATTAGAAGCTGCCCCGGGGTTTATTGCAGAGATGTGTGGGCTCCTGGGTCCTGACTTTAACCCTAACCTTGACCCTTCTCCACCGGTGTGTCCTGGGTCAGGCTGGGCATGGGGCAGGGTGGCTGACACACCCTGTTGTCACGGCTTGTCCACTGCAGCCCCAGGGAAGGCAGGGGGTAGAGCCCAGACCTTCTGTCGGGTGACCAGGGTAACCTATCACTTCTGCCACTAGGAAGGGACATGCGGAAGACAGGGTTTTCAGAGCAGAGGGTGGCATCTCCAGAGACTCATATCTTCTCTGTTGTCCCTTCCTTCAGAGGAGGTGGCTTTTAGGAAGAAGAGGCTGTGTATTAAGTTCATCCCCCGGGATTCAACCGAAGCTGCCATCTGCGACATTCGGATCATGGGCCGGACCAAGCAGGCACCTCCTCAGTACACATTCATTGGGTGAGTTCCAGGAACACTGTTTTGCTGCCTTCCCTGGCGGTGCTCAGGTCACTCCTGGGCATGGAATCCTAGAACTCAGTGTGGAGGTGAGAGGGCAGAGCTGCTGGGCCGGCAGAAGAGTCAGTGGGAATGGGGTAGGCGTAGCGGGTGCCAGGGCAGAGAGCAGTGTGCATTGCTGGACAGGGCAAGCACTGGGGCTGTGGAACGTAGCAGTGCTTCCTGGGGCATAGTGGCTGCCAGGGTTTTATTGCAGGCACCATGGGCAGCCCCTAGAAGGTTCTGCTCTGGGAAGAAAGACAGAAACCTTGCTGTGGGTCTTCAGTCTGTCTTCCCAGTAAGAGGGAACTGCTGGGCCAGGGCCCATTCGTGTCCTGTTCCCTGGCAGCCTCAGCATGGGGCAAAGTCCTCGCCCTGCGACTGTTTCATTAATACTAGGTGCAGTGGACTCTCCAGATTTCACTCTCAGCTCCTTGATTGTAAGTGATGGGAAACTCAACCCACACTGGCTTAAACTAAAGGAAGATTCTGTAGCTGGCATAAGAGAAAAGTTCAGAGGCCACATTGGCTTCCTGTGGCTGGGAGTAAGAGCTCAAAGGATGCCCAGGCCCTAGCTTCCCTGTCCCCTCCTTGTTCTCCGTCCTTTAAGAGGATTCCCCTGACACCCGACCTCCCTGGGGAACCGTGGTGGCGCCCTCTCAGCTGGTCTGGAGCTCAGCCTCCCTCCTGGGTCTGTTGTGTACTCTGCTCTGCCCTTGCTCATTGGTGCCAAGAGCTGCCCTTGGCTCTCCAAGCCAGGCCTTTTCCTGCCATCCCAGACATGCTGTGGGCAGTGGGTGAGCCCTGCCTGTGAGGTTGGACAGTCTGGGGAGCAGTGCCACAGAGAGATTCCTGTCATCCTGATGCACTGCAGTTTCATCAGACTCTTCAGCTATGGGAGCCAAAAGCTCTGAGTCCTTAAGGTTCTTAAGGACTTAGGCTCCTTAAGTTGCCCTGCTGGGCTTGAATGTGCCATCTTCCTGCCTCAGCCTCCCAGAGTGCTGGGATTACATGTGTACTTTCTCTCCAAATTAAAAAAAATATATAAAAAGGGCTGAGGATGTGGCTCAGTGCCCTGAGTTCAATCCCCAGTACCACAAAAAGAAGTTGGAGGAGGACAACAACTGACTTGGGCTGGGCATGTGTGTAGCTCAGTAGAGCGCAGACTTCACATGCATGAGGATCTGGTTTCAGTCCCATGCACCAAGAAATAAATGGAAAAATAAAAGAAGGCCCCTATGATCATTCCCTTCCTCTACTGTAAACTCAAAAATCCTCTTTTGCAGCACAGTTTAATTATGCAGACAGCATTACAGGAGTAGGAAATAGTTAAGAGACTAACCATAGTTCAATAACTTGGAAGCAGCCACTTACATACAATAGTAGAGGCCAACAATTTAGTAATAGACTCTTTTTTAAAGTCCAATTTCAGTCACTATGTGTATTTTAATTACAAACTATGCTATTGTAAAAAGATGCAATTTTAACCAATTTAAACAATTCTAAAAGAATAGATTTTTACCAGTATTTGTCTTGATCATCAAAACTGAAATTTTCTCCTTTGTATTATTTTGGAGATTGTTAATGTATCCTTTCATGTTAGCCTGGGCTAAAAATTCCTTTCCAGAGGAAGAGAATTCCAGAGTTATTTTTAAGTAAAGAAAGAGAATTCAGTATTTGCAACTCTTAAGTCACTTATTCTTAAAAACAGGTGCCATCCCACATGTCGCTGCCCAGGGACACGGGGTTATACCCAGGGGTGGGGTGTGGGTACAAAAACCTCAATTCCAAAGGGCTCCTCCAAAGCCTGGCAGTCTGGATCATGACTCGGTGAAACTAGGGGGACTGATCAGAACCGACAGAAGTGAGCTTTACAGTAGTTCCCGGGGTGGAAGAGCTTACCGTAGAATTCATACTTCATGTTTTTTGTGAAGAGATGCTATTCCTTTGCTTCTGGTCCCAAAGACACAGTTCTGGGGTTGCAGTGAAACTAGAATCATCCGGATACAAGGCCTGTACAAGGTACACCTATAATCCCAGCGCCCTGGGAGGCTGAGGCAGGAGGATGGCAAGTTCAAGCCTAGGCTGGGCAGTTTAGGGACCTCAGGTCCCTAGCTCATAAGCACCACTGCAGTGTAGGCTGGTGTGGCTGTCATACTAATAGGAGACCTGACGCAATGTGTGTTTGCTCTTAATTGTGGTGGCTCGTGGGGCATGTGCTTGGGGTTGTGTGGTTTGATGATGTCTCCCCCAGCTCACCAGACTGTAGAGTGAAGTTCTCTATGGTGTGCTGGCTCCAAGGGGGTGCGTTCTGAAGTGGGGGTGTCTGATAGGGTGGGGATAACCCTCTTGTCGCTAAAAACCAGGCAACTGTGTCTGTCGGTTCATATCTCCAACTGTCTCACTCTGCACGAAGGCCTCCATTGGCTTGTCACGTAGCTACCACCCACAAGGCAGTAATGTGAAGCATTTCAAGGACTGAGAGCAAGGAGAATGTAGCTGGAGTAGGAAGACTGCTTGGGTGGCTGGAGGAGGTGGCCTGTCCAAGGCCTCCCTGTTTGGCACAGCTGCTCTTCATGCTGGGCTCTGGCTCCCCTAAGTTTGAGGCTTTGACTCTTTTAAATGAGTTGGTTTGTTTTGTGGCTCAGGTAAATGCTGCCAGCTCAAAAGAACCATGGAGATTTCTCTTTTCTCCTAAAGGGAACTGAACAGCATGGGGATCTGGTATCGAATGGGCAGAGTGCCAAGAAATCACGACTCATCTCAACCTACGACGCCTTCACAGTCATCAGCTGCTTCCACCCCAGCCCCCAACCTTCCCAGGTGAGGCTCCTTGGTGGTGTCTCGTGGTCACGTTCCAGAGCACACCACTTCAGATCTGCTGAAATAGTTCGCAATACAGATGACATTTGTAGACGTTTAGTCTAAACTCGTGCCTTAGAGGAGATTTTTTAAAACCCAGGTAGAAATCTGTGCATTACATGAGTGTAAAGGTCATTCCATATTCTTTTTTGTGCATATGCTGCCAGCTCCTGAAACTGCAGAATATGCGACTTAAAATGGGCTTGGTATTTGAAAGACCTCATGGATATGCATAGATCCCTGTGTGGTAACCACATGGCTGGGATTTCTGGCCTCCAGTAGGCAGAATTCCCTCTCTGCCTCAGCCAGCAACTTATTTAAGACTCAGCCATGTCAATCAGTAATTATATTCATTTTTACATGGTTTCTTTCCCAATAAGCTGCAAACTAAGAAGTGGATCAAACTGCTGGCCACTCTTTGCCTAATTTCAGTTGTAATAGAGGAAGTAATAGTCTACACTTTTTGCAAAAAGCAGATGGTAAGAAGAATCCAGTCATATAAAAAAAACCATGCCGTGGGCATAGTGGCACACACCTGTAGTCCCAGCACTGTGGGAAGCTGAAGGAAGAGGATCAGTGTGAGTTTGAGGCCAGCCAGGGCTACATAGTGAGTTCAAATCCAGGCTGCACTATGTAGCAAGACTCTGTTCCATAAAACCAAAACAACAGTAACAACAACAAAAAATCCATGCATCACTAATAGTAAGTTGTTTGGAGGACAGGAACAAACAGCAATGGTGGACTGAATTTGAGAAAGGATTACAAATACAAACAAACAGCAAAGAATGGTGAGGTGGTGTCCTTTGCAGATTTATGTCACGTAAATGAGAATGGACCACAGCGCTTCCATGTAGGTGAATGGAGTAGGACTTCACAGTCACGGGGTGGGGCGTCCCATCGCCTGTGTGAGGGACCCAGTGCCTATGGTCGATTACAGCTGTTCCTTGTTGATATCACAGACTCTGGAAGGGCCCCGAAATGGGGACCACCTGGGCCCATGTTAAACTTGTGTTGGGTAAGGCTGGAGCTGCTTTTCCCAGGTGAAGCATACAGAGTGCTCTCCCAGAAGCTGGCTGGTCGATGGGGGAGGAGGTTCACTTGTCACCGAGGCCACAGGGCTGAGCACCTTACCACTGGGAGCCAGGTGGAATTGGGGTATCAGAACAAAGTGTTTGTAAGGCTTATATATTTTATAACCTCTGTTGTACAGTTTATGGTTTACAATGGCTGCAAGGAAATTGGATCAGTTTTGTTTTACTTGCCAAATAAAACAAATGTCAAAATAGTCAATATAAAATGTATTCTAATTTGGCTGAGTTAAGCCAGCCAGTGTGCAGTAGGATCATTGAATGCACATTAATGCTGCCAGGTAAAGACCATTGTCTGTCCTGAGCTCTTCTCTCTGCTGTACCGTGATTTACAGGTGCCGTGCACACCCAGGCAAGCTCCTAATTCACCAGGGTTATCATTTCCGTTTTTCGTGAGGTTTCTCTGGGTTTCTTTCTGGTATTGTTTTCCTACCCAATATCTTTGATTTTTAAAAAATAAAGTACTGATTACTTACTTGATTTTCATTGAAGACTTACGAGAGGATGAGTGTGTTATTTTCTTTCTGGAGGCATCTTTCCGGGGTAAAGATCAAGGCCCTCCACAGGCATGGAAGGCTCCAGCCCCCAGGAGTTCCTAGCCCCAGCACCCCCCTGGTCCCCAGCATGTGATCCTGAAATACCTGAGCACTGCAGGATCTTTTCAATTATGAGAGCAACACAGGCTTATAGGAAATTAGTAGAATGTAGAAAATAATAGGAAAACAAATTCTATTTCCAGTGGGCAAGTGCTCATAAGCTTTTGTTGTATTTTCCTTCAAGTCTTTTTCCTGTGTACTTTTTACATGAGTGATACCACAGCATATTAAGAACAAGTTTGTGATTTGTGCTGTTTTCTCGTGGATTATTAAACCACAGGGTTAGAAACAGGTCTTCAAGTGTGGTCTTTGTGTGGACAGGGATCAAGTTGCGGAAGCCAAGGCCGCCCAGAGAGTGGTGACGCAGCGCCCTCTACTGACTGACCAGGAGGTGGCGGGAGGGAGTGTGGGCCTTGGAGGAGCGACAGCCATTCTCCCTGCTGACCCCCAGAGCCGGAAGGAAGGAGGGGCCCAAGAAGACAGGCTACCTTCCTGAGCCTGGGCATTCCCCTTCTCAAAAGCTAAAACATGCCTCCATTTTTTATGCCATCACTTTGGGAGAGCTGTCATCTCAGCTTTATTTCAGACAGACAGATGGACCTCGTGTCCCAGGGATGCTGCCTTCCCTTTCCAGAGGCAGGCACCGCCCCTGGGAATAAGGGCCTCCTGCCTGTGGCTGCCTTGATATTGCAAAAGATGCTTATGGTGAAACCAGACACCAGTCCCAGGGGAGACAGGTGCCCCTTGGCTGTCTCCAGTGAACTGGATGCCATGTTTGATGGAGTTTGCGTCAGAAGGCAGCACAAAGTGGCCAGTGGAGCTTCTCTTCCCGGCGTGTTGAGTCTCCAGCTTACACCAGACACACACTCGCTCTTGGCAGGTGACAAGTGAAGAAGAGCAGGCCACTTTCCCCAAGACGTGGAGCCCCATCTTCCACTGGGCAGTGGACGCCCATCCTCCGCCCATCCCTCATGCACAGTGCCCAGCAGGGGGGGCTGGCCTAGGGCCCTCATGTCCACTTCCTTACCCCTCTTCTGGGCTAGCCTGGCTTGAGTCAGCCTTGAGCATCCAAAAGGTCGGGTTTTCTGACTCTCCTTGGTGCTGCCACCGTGGACAGGGTTGTGGCTAGAGGAAGCACCTTCCTGCCTTTGGCCAGAGCAGCCCTCTGCCATTCAAACCCATACACGGGGGTCTTCCACTCCACTCTGCTGGGAAAGAAGGTTCTGCTCCTGCCAGGACAAAGGTCTAGAAAAGCTCCAGGCAACAGAGGGATCCAGTAGATTGAGCACCAGGAAACCCCAGTGTGGACAAGCAAGTGGTTCTCTGCCGATGGGGAGGAGGCCCTTGTGGGCTGCTGCCCTGGCTTGCTGAGCGTTGGAATCAGCATCTTGATAAAGTCGTCAGAGGCAGATGACACAGAGACGTTAGGGAGCGCTGATGTGCCCAGTGACAGAATCAGTACTCCACAGCTCCTCACGGCCACCACACCCACAGGAGCCAAGAGATGAGAGGACACTAAGGCCACCAAGAGTCACACAGTCCATGGTGCAGGAGCTGATCCAAGTAGGTGTGGCCCGGCAGCATGTATGTGAGATGACATGCTAGTTACCAGGCTGGGGAGTGTGGAATGCAGCCTGCTGTGCATAGCCAGGCGCCTGCCCAGTGTCTGAGCCTCTGCCACCCTGTCAGGTGGCATTACTACTGTGTGGCACCATGGAACAGCTGAGTACAGGGCTGAGCTATGACCTGACAGGTAGCCAGCTTCGGATGCCTAGTGGTCAATATGTCAAGGAGAGTAGAAGTGTTTTGGGGTGGGATGGGAGGGAGAATGCTTCTGGGAGCCACCAGAATCCACTGCTGGATCAGGAGGGCTGAAGTTATAAGGAGCTATATTTGGGCTCAGCATTTTCAAAAATTAATAAATAAAACTAACCAAAGATGGAAATTCTGTGGTATCGAAGAAGCTGCCAGGGGTTCATGAGATCCTGACTGCCTAGGTGGTCAGACAGCATTCATGTGTTTCAGGCCTTTGATGACACTGGAGTAATCATACTTCCTAAGCTTTATTTAAGAAACATACCATCTTGCTGAGTGTGGTGGTACATCCCTGTATTCCCAGGGAGGCTGAGGTAGGAAGATCAAAAGTTCAAGCTCAGCTCATGGACTTAGTAACTTACCAAGAGCCTGTCTCAAAGTAAAGGGCCAAGAATGTAGCTCAGTGCAGAAGCCCTGGGTTCAATCTCCTGTACCATAAAAATGTACCGTCTTCCCTGAGAAATTCAGGTTCAGCAGAGTCCTTCCCAGGGGTCACCTGGGGGACCTGCGGTGGGCAAGGAGGCCACAGAGGGCCTTGGCTCTGAATCGCTGAGGCTGCAGCCACTGCCTTCTGTTCTCAGTGCTGGTGGTGGTGAAGGAGGCCTGCATGATGGCAGAGAGGCTGCTGTGGCACCAGCCTGGGGTGGAGACACACAGAGGCCTTGGAGGACATGGGTCCCCCCTGGCAGTGCTCACTCCAAGTCTTAGCCTGGCATTGGCATGTGTGAGCTGACGAGTGCTGTTTTGTCCCCCTCGGTGTCCGTCTGAAGTAAGTACCTGAGCCCCGGCCTGCTGGAAGCAACAGGACGTTTTGTGTAGATGCAGCCTTCAGCGGTGGCTACCCTAGGAAATCTGGAATGTTGGTTCCAGGAGCTGCACTCCCTTTCCTTCTGCCTGGGGTGTCCAGTTGTGCATACCATGGTCCCGAAGGAGAAGCCACTGCCCGCAGCCGCTGGGCCATGGCCACATCCTGTGACCCTTCTCTGATACTGTCCTTCCCTGGGAGAAAGGGCTCGTTTCCCACCAGACCACAAAGTATATGACTCACTTCCCAGCTGCAGGACCCACAGCCTCCTGAGGTGCAGCATCCCCAGGCCCCTCCCACATGTCCCTTAGAAGGTGGCCTGGCGCTCCTCTGAGGCATCCCCGTGATCTACGGTGATTTGTCAGCTTCCAGTGAGTTGTCAGTCACAGTCCCAAAGTCTGTTTCTCAGTGACAGACATAATTGTACTTAACTTTTTGCATGGATGTTATCAATCTGTGACAGCTACTCTGGGAAATGGGGCATTTTGATTGCAGAAGATCTGTCACATGCACTTAGTCTTCCTCTCAGGGACACCTGCATTCAGTCACAACTTTTGCATGTTGATGTCAGGTTTGGAGAACATAGATCCTCGCTGACCTCAGAAATCGTTCCATCACTCCGATCCCAGGGCTGTCATCCAAAAGGTTAATGGCCCTTTCGGCAGGAGAGAGGAAATCACACCATGGTGATCTAGAATTCAGGGCACGTTGCCCGAGCTCATCCCCAGTCACACCCATTGCCAGAGCTCACAAGCGAGCCATGCTCCGTCCAGTCTCCCACCCCTGCCTTTCTTGCCGGAGTCAGGAACCAACGCCATTACCTCCTCATCAACTAGCAGAATCAGTGGCGGCGGGCATGGAGTCCTGTTGTCTACACTGACACCTCAAATCCTCAGGCTGCCTGGTCAGTTTTCAATTATAAGATGGTCTTTGTACTTCAGGTGACATCTGTCACCTGAGAGGCCCACACCACTCAGGCCAGGGAGGCCTCATCTTCCTCCTCCTGTGCCGGAGTCTGCCACCTGTTCTGAGTGGCAGACGGCTTGGTGCGGGAGCTGTTTGCCTCCCGGGGGCTTAACAGAGCAAGGCTCAGTAAGGCTATGAGGCTCTTCATTTGGGAAGGGTTCGAAGGCAACACCAGGAGCTGACTCCAGGGACTCTTTCTCCCTCACAAAAGTGAAAACACTGTGGGCTGATTTGAACTCCTTTTCCACCATGGCAAGGGACAATTTGAGGTAGCTGTGCATGATGCCTGTCCCATTAGAAGGTTTGGGCCTTGCTGTTTGGCACAGGAACCTCCAACATTGACAGCTTGGCAGAGCAGGTAGACTTCCTCTTCTGTCACAAGAAAGCGACACCTGTGTTTCGTTTAAGGATGGGATGCACATTTTCAGTTCTTTCCTTGGTGTGACACTCCTTTTATAGTGAAGACTCGGGTGCAGGGTTTTTTGCCCAAGGGACACACGTAGTAGCTCTGTGATTTGAGACATCTCCACCCCTCCAGCGGCTGGAAGAGGCCCAGCAGCCTGGCTGTTGTGGAGAGGAACCCTGGGGGCAGGATCCACACCCAGAGCCGGGCAGGGTGGGGCACCCAAAGCCCAGGCATTATTCCAATCCAGCAGCCCACACAGGACCTTTGTCCCTAACCTAAAGTCCTCAGTCATCCTGCCCCATCCCATTGGGGTTTTCAAGCCTGCTTTCCTCACTCAGGAGCCTTCCCTTGCTTCCTGTTGTCTGTCCTGCCTCCCAAGTTAGCTCGCAGGAATTAGGCACCTCCCCGTGGGTCCTGGGCCTGTCGTTATTTTAAAAGCAGCCTTGCTCAACCCACCGCCGAGCACTCCCTTTGTGCCAGCCTGTCCCCAGGAGTTCGACTGGCCCCCTGGGATGCTTCCATTGGTCTGGGCCGCCCTCCTGCTGTCAGAGCCTCGGCCAGTCCAGAAAGCCTGGCCCTCATTGTTTCCCTTCCTCTCCTCCAGCTGCCAGCATCGTACAATTTGGCATTTCCTGCTTCCCTGTCATTGCTGCGTGTTTTTATGCTCCACCTTACTGGCTGAGTGTGCTGCTTATTGGTGACAGGGATTCTCATGTTTCCTTTTCTCCTCGAAAGCCTGGGAAAAGACTGGTCACACAGCAACAACAAGGATGATAATGTTGTATCGCTACTCATCAAAACCTAGCAAGTGCTTTCAGCAGTCATCTCCCTTGATGCAGGACTCGTACAGTGAAGATGTGGCCCCAAGGTGGAAGGGACTTCTGAATTCCAGGTGCCTAGCATGTGGGAATTATTTCCAGAACATATTCATTGAGTATATAAAGTGAGCCAGTGTAGATGCCTAGGACCAGACATCACATGCTTGTCCATCTGTCCATCTAGTCAGCAGGCCAGCAGAGACATACCTCAAATTCATTCCAGCCCAGTAACTCTGGGGCAGGGACTGTTATCAGCCCTGTTTTAAACTCAGAAAACTGAGATTACAGAGTCAACTTACCTTGCCCTGGGCCACACAGCTGGCATCAGAGCTAGGTTCTGAACTGGGCAGGCCGGCTATCTTTAGTTTGTAGACTGTCACTGCTACATGTGGTCACAGGGTCTCTGGTTGCCCCAGCCATCTTCATGGGCAATTTCTCCAGGCTTCTGGCCCGCAGCTGAGGGTAAGGATGTCCTGAGCATGCCATGTGCGTGGGGACTCGGCTCCCAGAGGCTCCCATCCCTGGGCGTGGCCTAAGCAGTCTGCAGCCACGTGAAGATGCGTGAATCCTGGCTCGGGCCGGTGCACTCAGGCTATGGATGCTGACCAAGGGGTGCATGTGGCGGCCACACCGAGGGTCCTCATCCCCTGTGTGACTTCAAGGCCCTTGTTTCAGTACAGTTCCAAGCAGTGTGACGTACTCTGGAGATCTTGAGAGTGGCAGGAGAGAGACCTGCCAAGTGAGGTGGTTTGAGTGTCTTCAAAATGCTGGCAGAGGGAGCTGTGGCTGCCCCTGTAGCAGCACCAGCCTTAGTGTCAGTGTCAGGGTAATTTTGAAGGAGAAATTTCATTAGAATGCAGTTTGGTATTGTTAGATATGAATGATGAGTTTAGGCTGAGCAATACACTTTTTGATATTAATTTTTAATGGGGCTTCTTGGGAAGTCAGAGCTTCTATTTAATGAAGAATTGACTATTACTCAATACAGCTCCCACCTCTGAGCCTGCCCTGGCTCTCAGTCTCTCGCATCAGATTTTGACAAGGTATTTGCTGCTTGTAAATGTACTATCTCTGTGATTGTTGTGACTTTTTCATGAGTGTCTTATTTTTCTCGGGGGTTGTGATGATTACATGTGCTTTTTGGTGGGGGTTGTCCCAGGATACAGGGTTACAAATGTGAAATCCTTCCCTCCTGGGCCGGGAGAATGCTTGAGTGTGTGAGGGCTCTTTGTGCAGCCGGCTCCTGCTCCGGGGTTTGGAGGGAGGCCTTTTTCAGGATTATGAAAATAGTTTTCTGTGTGTCAGAACAGATTTATCAGTTCACTTTAGGGTCGGTTTTGTGAACCAGACCATTTAGTGGAGGATATTTTACCTTTTATCAGAGTGGAAGCTGACAGTCTATTTGCAGGTAGCTCTATAGAATATTTCACCTGGTCTCTCAGTGTAAATCTAGCCGCCAAATAAAGTAAAAATGAGCATTACACCAGGGCTATTTCCTGGGATTTTATTACACACCCCCCCCAACTATGCTGCTGTATTTCAAGGCAAGGTTTCAATTATTAATTTGGATATTTAATAAAATCCTTTGTTTGCAGTAACTTTCAAAAGGCCTTTTAAGTTTATTTAGGTCGGGGTTTTGCCCACGGGTAGGGTAGAATTCAATTTGAATATGCTCCTTGAACAGCAGATGTTTTGTTTCCAGTTGAATAATAATATTAATAATAACTATTATTAGAATAAATACAATTATCATCATCATCATTATTTCAGCTACAGTTTTCTGAGCAACTTGTGCTAGGCATTGTGTAAACACTTGCAATGTATGCTTATATGTGTGTCCATATATTTATATACATATATTTTTTTTAATAATCTTTATAACCATGCTGGGGTGAATAATCAGGCCCTTTCTTTAAGACCAGAAGACTGACCTTGGAGAGATCTGATTACCTGAGGACAGAGAGTTAGGATTTGGAGGGGCTGGCAGGGAGCCCATGGCCCACTGTCAGCCCTGCCTACCTGCATGCAGGGAGCCTCAGAGCTTCCTGATTCTTAGGAACTGTGTTTTCTGCAGTCAGAGGGTGTGACCTGTTAGGAGACCAAATAGGACGGTCCAGCCCATGGCGCATATCCCACCGCCTCCTCTGCAGGGCTTCATTTTGCTAACCAGATTGTTTTCCACAGCTCTGGAGATGGATTGGACGGGAGGAGAAGAATGTTGCCTCCGGGCCTTTGTTCGGGCATGCTATTTTCATGGAAGACTGTTCACCGTCTGCCCTGTTCTCTCACGCACACAGCCCATTATGAATCTGAGTTTGGCAGCGCCCCGACTCTTGAATTTTGGAAAAGCGGATATTTTAGTAGGCTGGAAGAAGATGAAAAGCTAGCAGTGCCCATATGTTCCTGGTTTTTAGAAGTAAGGTCAGTGAGGTTTAGAGACTTTTTAAATATTTCAGTTTATAAGATTAGACTAGATCGTCTGGAATGGAAGTGTGGTGCCCCTGGTCTCGGGCTCAGCTTTTTTCGTTTCTTTCATATGGGAGGTAGGTGCTTTGGCATGCAGGGTTCGACTGTAATGAAACTTAAATGTAGAGAATAAATACCATGATTTGGAGTGTTGCTACAGCTATGAGAGTTAGTTTCCTTTTTTTATTTTTTGAAAGTAATCAGTGACTTGGAAAATAGCAGATTGGTCCAAGGACTGTAACTTAAGCAACAGAAAACTCCCAAACTTGAAAGGAGTATATTTAAGTAGTCCTTGCCATTCTTGCAAGGAAGCATTTTCTTTCCCCATTTAAATCTTCCCCAGTGGAGGCTTGACATCCTGTGACATACATTCGAATGCTCTGAAATTCAACACCAGTGTACATTTTCACTTACGACATTTTCTGCTGAGTTGTGAATGGTGTGGTGGTTGTTTTCTCTTGATGCCAGCCTATTTACAGAAGCCTGGCATCTGAGCAACTCTCTAGCCTGACCCCAACTGGGGCCAAGGTCTCACCTCTAGGTAGAGCACACCCAGCATTTCACTACGGGAATGCAGCCTTGGCCACCAACATGAACTGCTGGGGCCTCCAGGGGCAGCTGGCCGTGGTTGTTACTCCCCTGCACAAGAGCCCGATGCCTGGAGCAGGGGTCCCTCGCCCTCTCCCGCCTCAAGGGAGCGGAAACCCTGTGTGCTTGCTGGCATTTCCTGTCACGTTCAGTGGAACATGTTCCCTCTTCATCCCTCTTCGATTCTAAATTTCAGAAGTAATTTGTCACTATAGAAGAGAGTGTCATTAATAACCATTATTTAGAGCTGTCGAGTCTCCCTCTCTGTATGTGAGTGTCTGAGTTAAGCATCCAAAAAATTGGCCTTATTGGTGGCACACCGTGCTTCCGTCTTGACAGATCCAGCCTGCCCTGCCCCCAGCTCTGCTCACTGGGGTCCTGGCCCCCCACGTCTGCCTTTAATCACCATGAGGGTGGCGACAGAGACTGAGCAAAGCTTGTCCTCCTGGAATTCATTAGCATTATTACCAAAGACTGTGTTATAAATTCAGATTGTTTTTTTGATGGCTTGGAAAAAATTTCTACCTATTTTATTTAAAAATAAAGAAGAAAAGAAAGACTTTTCTCATCAAACACTTGAAACTGAGTAGTACAGAGACCCAGGTTTCCGATCCCACCGAGTATGACCGCTTCGCTGTGAAGCTGCAGTCACATCTGGTTACCCCTGGACTGAGGAGGAACCCCCCAACCTTCCAAGGGTGGTTAAGAAAACGAACTGCCTGCCGTTCAATGTATGTTAATGCACGTTGTTATTCTTAACATTAAAATTCCACTAAAGTACTAATAATTACTGTTAATATCTTCCCGTGGAAACTTCCGAGTAAAGGAGCAATAGTAGAAACAGTATTTAAGGGAGAGCTGCCGGCATGATAAGAATGCAAATAAGTGTTATTAGCCTAATGATTTCGCCGTCGCCATGGCTGTGCTGCAGCAGTGTTGTGAATATGTCATCCGGCACCCGTGAGTTTGGAAAGTGTGTCAAAACACAACTTCAATTAGTTTGCTCTAATTATGGCTCTGGAGAGTTTGTAACTACATCACTCCTCATTAAAAGAGATTTTCTTATATGGATTAATGTAATATACAAAGGAAAGTTTCGAAGTTCCCCGAGCCATTTGCTCCCGTCACGAGCAAGCTCAGAGCAGGCCTGATGGATCCCAGGTCTCCTGCTGTGGGCCCAGGCAGGGGCTCTTTCCTTCTGTCCCTGACCACTTCCTGCTGAAAGTAGCCCTTGACAGTGGAGCCGTGAGGACTCTCACAAGAGGGTAACAGCCTGTCGGGAGCTTTCAGAGACAGTTGCTGATCTGAAACTATGGGCAGACCCTCTACTTCGCATCTCAGTGGACGAGAAGGGAATCGGACAGGATTCCAGACCTACCATAGCCAACCACAGTGTGCCATCAGCCTTCAGCCCTGCCCAGCCCTGAAGGAAATGTGTTGTTTGGTCCTGTGGAATCACAGAGGGCCTATGAAATGAAGCAAAAGTCTTTTTGTAATCGGCCCACCAAACATCCATGCTCATAACTCGCTGTTGGGCCTTGGCTATTTGGAAGGAAGGAACACAAGCTCACACTTCTCTTGCTCCTGGCCTTCCCCTCCCTGTGGACACCAGCTGTGTGTGCTGTGCTCCCCCCGCAAGAGTCCCCTTGGCCTGGAGTTGGGACAGCCACACCTTGTCACTTTGTCCTCTTGCCTCAGGTCTGTGCCACTTCCTGGAGCTTTGCTGTCCTTTGCCTCCCCTATTCTCCTGAGCAGCCGGCCGCAGCAACACTGTGACTTCCTGGCTGGAGGAGCTCAGTGTGCATTTTGAGTCCAAGATTTAAACTTTATAGTGCTTGTCTCAAAGGCCTGGGTTTGGATCTCCTGCCTTCTTTATGGGCACAATGAAAAATATCCAAAATGCAGCTTGGAATATGCTGTTGTCCCCACCCCACCCCCAGTGTTTACTTTGTCATTGTTTTTGGTGAGGTGTGTGTGTATGTGTGTGCACATGTGTGAGATGAGTAACTTGGTCATCTTCACACCACTCGCAGGCACTGTAACCTTGGGTAGCACTCCTCTGAGCCTCAGTTTCCCCTCCTGTAAGATGAGGCTAAGGACAGCGCCGTGGCAGGAATGTGGTGAGACTTACATGGGCTGCAGCTGGCGCACAGTGGCACCACTCATGTCAGTCTCATCTTTGACCAGGGTTCATTTTAGAACCAGGTCTGAGCTCCAGCAGTGAGCTCGGAGCTCACTCCGAGAGACCTTCCCTCGGAGGCCCAGGGCTCTTGTCACCTCGGCTGTGACTCCCATCCCCAGGTCTCTGGGGCTGGAAGTCAGAGCTGGAGCAGGTCCTGCGCAGAGCCCACAGAGCCGGGACAGGACGCCCTGTGCTCGCAGGGAGCAGCTGGTAAGGGGTTAAGGCAGTAATTGTGTGAGTCTTCCAGGCTTTCTCCTAGTTCTGCGATAATTTGATGAAGAACTTCACCCTAATTAAATATTCAAATTAGGAATAAGTGTCAATATGGCTTCCCATTGCCTGGAATGATGATTAATTGTATTCAAAACTCTAGTGGCCCACAGTAATCTAAACCGAACCGTTGTTCTTGATTATTTCTGTACCACACTTGCCATGTTTTTGTTTTAAGATTTAAACTAGTAATTGATTTGCCATATGCTGTCGAGTTCCACACACTTTACAGCTATGCGTTTAGGAACTTGGGGAGTTTGGAATCATGACTTCCCTAGTCTTGTGAGTATTTTTTGCTTGTCCAAGAGAGTAATTTGGTTGGGATTGTGTGTGTGTGTGTGTGTGTGAGAGTGTGAGTGTGTGTATGTGAGTATGAGTGTGTGTTGCTCACAAGGGAAACTCATTATACAGTCAGGTTGATAGGCAGAAGTTATATCGATCATGGCAAATGGGTTGCTTGAATGGAAAATGAGCAGGTCTGTGATTCTACTTGCTTTGTCCTCTGCATTGGCTCAGTAAAGCAGCATTGGCACAGTGGAAAAAGCATGCCTTCAAGTCCTGTGTGTCCTTAAGCAAGTTCCCTAACCTCTGAACCACTTTCCCCCCATCAGTAGAATCCTACTTGCCTTACTAGATTGTTTAGAGGTGAGGGCGAAGCATGGGGACTAGTCCAAGTACTCAGTGAGTGGTACTGTTGGGGTCCTAGATGATTGCAGGCTCAGAACCTTCAGTGCCTGCCTCCCCCAGAAAGCCACTCCCCAGCGTCTGAGCCAGGTCTCCTCTTCTGTGACTTGGAGCCCCCGCCTCTACTGCCTGCTTCTCGCTGAGTGACGCCTCTTGGCATTATCTTGACATTATCTTGACATGGGAATTGCTATTTGTTGCTCACACCTCTTCTCCCTTCACACTCCTTCCTGTCCCCAGGTGGGACCCCGCAGTATACGCTCAACAGATGTTGGCTGTTTGGTTTTATTTTTCTTTTCACGCCATTGTTTTGAAGTTGAAGTATGAAACCACATAGCCTTTGATTGCATATCTTATGATATTTAGAGCTTTTTGCAGTAGAAGAGATTTATGTATGTGCTTCATTTGGCTTGTAGATAAGTTCCTGCTGGGGGATCTGATTTTTCCTTGGCTTTGTAAACTATCTCAGTGCCAAGCATAGTGTTTAGCATACAGTAGGAGCTCAATTAAAAGTCAGTCACCACGCACTAATTGTAGCAGACTTGGTGCCTGATACCGCACTTCCTCTCTACCTGAGTGGGATCCTATTTATTGAGTGTATTTGGAATTCAGTTTCAGGCCAGGGCATGGAAATCTATAGTCTCTATCATTCTGAGGACACAGATCCATCAGGTTTTACAAAACCTCACTGGTGTTTGCTGGTGTCAGTTATATAAAAACAAAAAAGGCCCAGCTTGGTGGCTCATGCCTATAATCCTAGCCTCTTCTGGGAGGCTAAGGCAGGAGGATCACCAAGTTCAAGTCCAACCTGGGCAACTTAGCAACTTAGTGAGATCCTGTCTCAAAAAAAGAAAAATAGACCAGGGCTGTAGCTTAGTGTGAAGGCCCTGAGTTCAACCCCGGTACCACCAAGGAAATAAATAGAGTGACTCCTCGGATTGTGAGAAATGACAATACATTTTGCATGTGCTAGCTTCTTTCAGAGGTTGGCTCCTAAATCAATAAGAAAAATCACCCCAACTTAAAGTACTATCTCAGGGCCTAGCACCACTGAGATAACTGCCTTTGCATTTTAGCAGAGCCAGGTTACAGTGGCGTCTCTGGGTGCCCCAGCTAACTTGTGCTCCTGTGTAGAGAGTGCAGGGGGGTTGGAGCCAGCACCCAGGCTTTGAGGTCCTTGAGGAGGATCCACACCAGCTAGGCCCTTCCAGTGGAATATGATTCATTTTAATTACCTTCCAGGGCGAGCCACTACCTGAGCATATGGTCCTTAAGAAATAAGGTCCCTAAACTGTCAGTGCATACGGGCAGCGGCCAGGGACCTCTTTCTGACACCATTGACCAGCCCTGGAGCGCGGACGCTCTGGAAGGTGCTTATTAAAGTGCCAGCAGGTGCGGCGAGGGGCCTCGTCCCCGTGACTCCCGCACCCTGCTTGTGCCAAGTGTTTTTATAAGAGCCTTTTTCTTCATTAAGTGGCATTCATTAAGCGCATCCTTACACCTGGCACAGAAGCTGTGCGTCACAGATGACCTCCTCCCGGCGGTGTGGTGCTGGAACAGAAGGAGTTTCCTTCAGCCATTTGCCGTGCCCCCCCTCTCCGCCCACTCAGGGCTGCTGCCTCGTGTTTCTCCCACCACACCCCGCCCCCGTCCTTCCCTTCCCTTCCCTTCCCTTTCTCAGTGCCCCATCCTGGCTCACACCAGACGTGTGATGCAGAAAAAAGACCTACATCCCTTTGGCCTGAGTGCTGTGCTGGGTGCTTTTGTATGCGCCATCTCTTCTAACTCTCTCAACAACGTTTTTGTGTGTTTGTGGTACTGAGGATTGAATGTAGGGCCTTTATGCTGAGCTGTGTTCCCAGCCCTTTTTTTAGTTAGTTTTTTATGTTTTGTTTTGTTCTTTAATTTTGAGACAGCATCTCACTAAGTGGCCCAAGCTGGGCTCAAACTTGGCAATCCTCCCGCCTCAGGCTCCCTGAACTCTCCTAGTGTTACTGTCTTCTTCTTTCTGCTAAAAAGAGAAACAATTTCTCAATGAAAAACATTTACATTTAAAATATATGAGGAAGGGCCGGGGATTTAGCTCAGTGGTTTCACCACCTGCTGCGCAAGCGCAAGGACCGGAGTTCGATCCCCGGTTCCAAAAAATAAAATAAAATAAAATATATGAGGAAGCCACCACACAGGCTCTGTTGCCAACACTGTGAGCATGGCCCATCTTGGGGCCTCCCTGTCCTCGAGAGCTGAGACATCCTCCAGGTCTGCTCGCACCGTGCTGCTGTACCCACACAGTAGAGTGTTCTGTGGGGTTGTGTGTTCTGTGTCACTCTGGAATTTTCTCGTCTCGTTGGTGTGTGTTGCCCAGAGCCGAGTCTCTGAGATTTGGCCGTGGTCGTGGAGGAAGGCCGGCCAGGTCTCCCCGCGTCCTGTCCTGGCTTGGTGTTATGTGCGCACCCTGTGTTCACGGCGCTCCTCTCCCTGGTCGCTGCGGCTGTCCCCGGTTCGTCGTGATCACAAGCCCGCCCGAGGATACAGTTCCTCCCTTTTCTCCCACAGCTGAGATCACGCTCCGCGCACATCCCTGCACCCCAGGCCCGCCCTCAGCACCAGCTCCCCACAGTGGTCCCGCTAGCCCCGGAGCCTCCCTTTCATGTCTGCGTTACATTTCATTCTGAGTCACGCTTCCTGCCGTCACCTCATGTTTGGAGTAGAGCACCGTGTTTAGGAGCATGGATTTGGCCATTGCCCCCCCGCCCCAGCCTTGAAATCCAAGCTCTGGCAGATTTTGTCTAAAGCCAGGCTGTGGTGCCAGGCAACAGACGAGACCCTCCAGAGTGTCCGCCGGGCGGGCGACACCACTTCCCAGCCTTGAGGGGGGAAGGTGACACTAGTGCTGTTGTTTGCCATCTTCAATAAGGAATCTCCCACAGTTCGGGTTCTTTCCTCATATTTCTAAGAAGAAAGAATAAATGATTATCTTCCTGTTCTATTTGCTTCCCTTTAAGTCTGGATTTTGAACTACCTGGAGCTGTTCTGTTTTGTTTTGTTTTGTTTTGAGCAGGGGTCTCGCTGTGTTACCCAGGCTGGCCCTGCCCGATTTCCTGGGCTCAAGTGATCATCCTGCCTGAGCTTCCCAAGCCAAGTAGCTAGGACTGTAGGCGTGTGTCACAGCAACTGGCTTGGAACATATTTTAGTGCATTTCTTTTAAAGGAAGGGATGTAAGTAAACTTTGGTCATTGTCTTCACGCATAAAAGACAACTTGAAGGAGTAAAGTATTTTTGAATCACCGTCTTTTTCACCCTCAGACCTCAGTACCACCTTGTCCTCAGTCAGTTAGTGGGACAGAAGAAAAGTCCCAAGTCACTGAAGCGTGTGCAAGGCCTTACCCAGCTGAGGATCTTTCACTGCCATTTCTGGAATGCTGTGAACCCCATTTGCCTGGTGTTTTCTCTCTCTTTCTCTCTCTCTCTCTCTCTCATTTTTTTAATCAGGAGAGTTTTCTCAGCTTTCCTGGTGTATAATTGATGTACAATAAACTGAACATCCCTACAGTACACAGTTTAATGAGTTTCACCATGTGTATACACTTGGGAAAACATCACTGAAATCAGGATCATGAATGCATACACCCTCAAAATCCTTTGTGCCTTCTTTTTTTGAGGTACTGGGGACTGAACCCAGGGCCTTGTACACTGAGCTACATCCCCAGCTCTTTTCTTATTTTGAGACAGGGTCTCACCAGGTTGTCCAGGTTAGGTTCACACTTGCATTCCTCCTACCTCAGCCTCCTAGGGTCCTGGCATTATAAGCATATACCACCACGCCCGGCTCTGTGCCTCTTACAATACAGTACATCCCGCCGCTCTGCTTCCTAGCTGGAGGGATTAGTTCTTACTTTCTGTAAATGGAATCATGCCATATGTATGCTTTTCTTCCTTCATTGTACTCAGCATTATTCTCTGAAGATTTGCTTGTCTTGCATCTATCCTGTCCCTTACACATCTAGTGTGCTCCTTTTTGATTGCTGAGTAATATCCGTTAGACGATATATACCATTGTTTGCTCGGTCTTCTGTTGTTGGATAGCTGGCTTGTTTTCAGTTTTTGGTGATTACCAATAAAGCTGACAAATCTGTTTATGTACAAGTCTTTGTGTAGACAAATGCTATCGCTTATTTCTCTTGGGTAAAAACATCTAGAATTAATGACAGCTAGGTTTTGTGGTTATATACCATTTTGCCTTCTCACCAACAGTGCATAAGAGTTCTAGTTGCTCCACATCCTTGCCAACAATTGGTGTGATTCTTACTTAGCTTTCTCCATTCTAGAAGATGAGTGTGTGGTAGTGCCTCTTTGGGATTTTAATTTGCATTTCCCTTATGACTAATGATGTTGAAGTCTTTTCACATACAGATTTACTATTTGTATTTGCTTTAGGGAAGTGTCTGTTCAGATTTTTTGGCCATCTTTAGGTTGGATGGTCTTCTTGTTACGTTTTCAGAGTTCTGTATATTACCTGGATGTAAGTCAGATATAATTTATAAATATTTCCTACAGGTCTGTGGTTTGTCTTTTCATTTTGCTGACAGCATCTTTTGAAGAGCAAGACTTTTTGAATGTTGAGGAAGTCTGATTTGTTGACTTTTTTGTAGAGTTTGTGCTTTTTAGTGTCTTGCTTAAGGAAAAGGCAAGTGATACCTATTATTATGAAAATCGCTATGACTTTGTGGACCCTCTGAAAGTCTGAGGAGACCCCAGAGGTCCCTGAACCACACAGTGAGAATTGCTGCCCCAGAAGGAGGTTTTAGTACAACACTCAGCCCTAGGAAGATAGAATGGTTGGTGTGATTTCATGCCACAAAGTTTGTTTCATGAGAGACAGACACAGACAGACAGAGAGTGAGAGCAAAAGTGAGCGAGCATGCAGGGGATGGGAGATAAAAATGACATGTGCCCCTGACTATAAGCCAGCCTCTGCCTTCCTAGCCACCATCCCCTTGACACTGCCCTTTGACAGCTTGAGAGGACAGCAGGGCCCCACGCCTACCCAGCAGAGCCATCTTCATTATATGTGGCCACCGAGTTCACAAGATTAATGGTAACATTTTAAAAATTCACACAGACCTGGAATCAGCACTAGAAAATACAGATTTAAATTAACAAGGAAAAAGCAGAATCTCATCAAAGGAAATAAATCGTGCTGGCAACTATTGTCACATAATAAAATGTATTCTATAACTGAAGGGCTTTTATATGGAGCTGTCTGCGGCTTCGTGGCCATGTTAATTGAATAAGGTGCCTCAGACTGACTGGAGAAAAATGAAATTTCCCCCAACATCTATTTAGCTGTAGCTGTTGTCATCGACAGAGTGTGTGATGCTGGTCTGTCTGTTACAGAAAAGCCAGTCCCTCCTACGACAGACGTAGTGGCCGCCAGAAGCACCACTTGTCCCAGATGGGCTGTCTGTGCGCAGGACTTGGGGAGGAAAGCTTGGTAAAAGCCCCTTGAGGATTTCTGGAGCTGTTTCAGCTCTACTTCTCCCGTTTTCACACAGACTTTGGAGTAAGAAGCCATCACTTGAGTCAAGCACCAGACGTGGCTGGCTTCTGATGGTCCCCAGGATCTCCTGGGGAAGGCACTGGCAGTCTTCCTCTCTTGGTGACATCCTGTGTGGAGATGGCGTCTGGACTTTTGGGTGGACTTCTCTTGTTCTGCTGTTATCTGATCTCTTTAGGGCCCCCAGAAACAACTCCACGGAGACTGACATCCATCCAGCCACCCCCACTTCCTTGGCTGTCTGGTTCCATTCAGTCTGTCCATCCCTGCTCACTCTCCTGGTGGCCCTGGCCCAGGTGCTGCAGAGGAGCCTAATGCCAGCCATCCACTCTGGTGACTCTGTTCCCTCCTCTCTCTCCTCCAGCCCAGCGCCAGGACTGGGTGCACCACTGGCCTGACTGGACAGTTCAGCCAGAGCGCTGGGGTGACTGATCACAAGTCCAGTGTAAAAATCAGGATTTTATATCTTTCTCTCCAGATGCTATGGGTGTGTGCCTGGGGCATTAAGTAATCTTCTAAAATATTTTAAAAGACTACAAAATATTTCAGTACACAGTTGTACCATAATTTCTTAACCAGTCTCTTATTGTTTAATATTTCGTTTGATTTTTGGTTTTTGGATTTATAAGCAATGCCACAAGGAATATACTTACTATATATGTAAAAATATCCATGAATCAGAAATAGTTGCATTTTCCAAACCATTAACCAGCCCAGTCCTGGGGATGAGAAGGAGACAAGTGGGAAGGCTTCCTGGAAGATTCCCAAAATTATCTCTAATTACAATCAGAATCGGATTCACTCATTCATTCAGCAAGCATTAGGTAATCTTACAGGACTGTCTCCAACACTTATGAGTGCCAGCCCCGTCATGCACTGTCTTTGACACTGAGCGGGGCGGGGTCATGTTCTGCCAACACAGGAACAAATCAGACAGCCATGTAGACAACCTGTGCAGAGGGCAAGGTGGGTGTCCCGGGAGAGTAGCTGGAGATGGGGTATGTCCTCCGAAAGGGCACCAGGGAAAGTGTCTCTAAGAGACCTGGAAAGAGAAGCAAACTTCTGGAGAGCTAACAGAGAGTGTTTCAGGCAGAGGGAAGGGTAAGTACAAAGGCCCTGAGGCAGGAATGAGAGCCAAGGGGATAAAGGGACAAAAAACCTCAGCTGAGGTTGGCAGAAGTGAGGGCAGGGTATATGGACAAGATGCCTTCAGGAAGGAGGGAGAGGATGAACTGGCAGGATCTCCCAGTCCATGAGACAGTTTGATCTTGTTCAAATGCAGAAGAAAGTCCCTAGTGGGTTTTGTAATAATCCTACACGCAGGCCCTCATAAGCTGGACTCTAGAATAATGCCAGGGCTGGAGGGAATGGGAAGAATCCAATAGGAATTGGAGTTAGACTGCTAGTCCGTGATCACACATGCCTGGTCCTGTGCTGCCTGCTCTACCTGCATTATGGCCAGGTGTATGCCAGGAAGTGGCACAGCCCTGCCAGAGGCCACCCACTCCTAGGTGCAGTGCTGGGATTTGTACCTACATCCAATGGCTGACCACTGTGACTGCTCTGCCTCCCTGAGTGGCCATCTGTGTATATGGCCAGGAAGTGGCAGAGGAGTTGAGTCCCTCGCGTCATCGGCTCCAAGTGGTCTTCAGAATGGACCCTGCAGCCCTGGTGGAGGGGAACTCACTCTCCATACCAATGGGCAAGGTGACACGGGTTAACTTTACAGTCGTAATAATGATAATAACCTCCAGAGGACACATGGGCCAGCCTTTCCTTGAATCCCCAGATTTCTTATCAGCTTTGCCTCTGAGAGCCTCAGTTTCTTGCTGTGCTAGGTGAGGGTTATTATTCCTACCTGGAAAGACTGTCAAGAGGATTAAGGCAGACGATGTATGTGTAGGAGCCAGCCCAGTCCCCAGCAGCTGGGCCCACTGGACATGAGGATGAGTCTCCTGGTGCCCTGAACCCAGCCGATCACAGAGCCCTTCTGTCCTCTGTTGTACCTTCAAGACTGACCCAACACCAGAGCTTCTCTGGGTCCCTGCTCCTGCAGCAGGTGGCTTCTCTGTCCTGTTCGAGCAGAGCTGATTGGTCTCCTCAGCCACGCTTTTCATTCTCAGTGACAGGAGGCCCCAGTGTGCCTTTCCACCCTCCTGTCTCCACATCCTTGCTTCCTCTGTCCAGGGAGAGGATGAGAGGAAAAAGCTATTTGCAGAGTGGGGAGGAACCGTTCTCCTCTAAAACTGTCTCAGGCTTCCCCCTGCCACGCCCCCCTGCTCTGGAGCCTGTTCTGAACTGGAGCTGGGGATTTTGGTAACTCGATTTCAGTTCAGCAGTTCTGTTGGGCAGCTGCTCTGTGAAAGAGATAGTCAGGCCTGCTGCTTGAATTGTCTCTCCACTTCATATGGCCCTGTGACCCACACTCTGTCCATTGTATACAAACAGAAAAGCTCTCTTTTTCTTTTTTTTTTTCTTTTTTCCCCTCTTGCAAATTCCTGGTTGTCACCACTGATTGCCATTGATTTCTTTTTTTTTTTTTTGTACCGGGAATCGAACTCGGGTCCTTGTATTTGCGAGGCAGGTGGCAGAACCACTGAGCTAAATCCCCGGCCCTTGCCATTGATTTCTTTGTACACCACATCTGTTTCCCTCCATAGCTAAGAAGGGTAGGACCTGTGTATAATACAGAGATCCTTGAGTCCACTTAGGCAGATACAACACAGAGAAATGAAACAGTAGGCTCTGCAGCTGCTCGTGCTACAGAAAGACCCTGGGATTTTAGTGCATGAAATTCAACCTTTGATTTGGTCAACAAATGTTCAGTAATTGTCTATTGTCTATGGCAGAAATTGTCCTAGAAAGTAGAGTATAAAATTGGTGAGATTTGGCCCTGCTGTTGAGGAGGTTACAGTCATGAGAGGGGACACATAGGCACCCATTCCAGCCTGGGACAAGCCCGGGAAAGGTTCTACCAAAGAGTAAATGATGGGCTGGGGTCTTGAAGGATGAATAGAAGTTTGGAAAGAATATGAGGAAGAATAGAGATTCTAGGATGAGGGAACAGCATATTGATAAAGAATCAGGCAGAAACATGAAAAAAATGAGTCCTCGTCAGAGATTCCCAAAGCTTTCAAGTAAGCAGCAACAAGAGGTCTGAGGAGATAGGCCGTACGTATGGCTGGCTGGAACCAGGGAAGTGGGTATGAACTGGGCTACTAGGAGGAAGTGCATGGTTTGAGTAGGGAGCTACACTAGGACTTTGCAAACAACAGGATTTGGAAGAGGGGAGGACGAGGAAGGGCCCAAGAAGGAAGAGAAGAGGCCGAAGCAGGGAGCAGTGAAGGGTGGGGTCAGCCCTGCTCACCCTCTGGCCGCCAGAGGCAAGAATTCTAGGAGTTCCTTGTTGGATGGGGCAGCTGAAGAGCCCGGCCATCTGATGTCTCTAGTTCCCAGACATCTCTTTTTAAGTCCTGTGTGCTGCAGAATTTCCCCCAAACCTCCAGGAGATGTCCCCAGAACCCAGACTGCAAGCCAACCCTCCCTGGGTGCCTTGGACTCCCCTGCTGTCCTCGGTTTCCTGCCCAGCCTTCCCGAGAGCTCTGCCCTCCCTGCCCTCCCAGCACTGGCTTCGTCCTGTTTCCACACAAGCTATACTTGGAAGTGGTCTCGGTGTGATTCCGTGGATGTCTTCATGTCCTGTTGCATTCCCGCAGATCTGTGTCTGTGTGTGTTTGACCCTGTGGCTGTGCTGGCCCTGTTTCCTGCCTCTTCTCCCCTTGTCTTCCCAAGTTCTGTGAAGCCCACTACAGCACATGGGTGGCCATGGGCCCATGGGTAGGTCAGAGGTACCTTTTTAGGGCTTTTAAGGCTTAGAAATCTTAGCATCTAGAAGCCCTAAAGCACAGTTCTTCAGCCCTTTTCCTACCACTGGTGTGGTGGGGACCACAGCAGTTCCTGCCACAGGCAGCATCAAGAAGTGAGCTGCTGTCACTCATAAGGGCCCCGTGCGGGGTTCACTCCACCATTGGCATCTTGAAACTCATCCGAGATGGAGCAGATACTGTGTTCTCATCTTGCACCAGGCCCTGCACATTGAGCAGCTGCCCTGCAGCTAGCCCACAGGGCCACCTCGAGGAAGGAGCCACAGAGGCTGCATGCCATCCCCATATCCCTAGGCCTGCCGCCTGGCCATACTCTCTGCAGAGTCACCTGTCACCATTCAACTGTGCTCAGCCAGAACCACAGGCCATAATTCATTCCTCTGTTTGCTCAGCTCCGTTGGTGGGTGCTGCAGTCTGAGGCATTGATCTATGGCTCAAAACCCCTACGGCAGTTTTGACCCTCTCAGGGTCCCACCCAGCCCTCTTTCGGGCTGCCTTGCAGCCTGTGAGATGTGGACATCTCCCCAGGGCCAGCCTGTGTGTCTGTATTGTCAGTGATCCCTGCGAACCGGGGTCTTTGTCTCTGCCATGATGAGTAGGATGGCATTATGGTTTAGATCTCCAATGTCCCCAAACCTCATGTGTTCAGAGGTGGGCCTCTTTGAAGGTGCCTGGGTCACGGGGCCCTAAATCCATCCGTACCACAGCATTGACTGTCCTGACTGCCTGCCACCCCTTCTGCATCTGAGGTGTCAGGAAGCCTTTCCTCTCCCACAGAACATGCTGACCCTTCCTTCCATGCTCACCGGCACCCAGGTTTCCCTTTTCTCCTAGCACCTGCCACACAGCAGAGCAGTTTGTCCCACAGCCTAAGAGCTCCTGAGGAGCCACTGCCATCTTCATAGGCAACATCAGTGACACCCAGGAGTGCACCTTCCTCTGTGCCCTTGAGTGCCAGGGGGTGATGTATCTCTGTGTGCAGGTGCCCACTGGTTCCCTGCAGCCTGGGCACATGGTCGGCCCTTGTCAGAGCCTCTGCTCGGTGCAGCCCGCAGCCCCATGGTACAGTCGTCCCCACAAATGCAGCCCTCCATGCTCACCTTGTTCCTGTGAGGCTCCTGCCTAGGGGGCTCAATCCTGGCCCAGTGGACACAGCCCTGCCTGAGCCTTTTCCTCCCGGAGTCCTCAGACACACAGTCATCCTAGAAGGTCACGCATGTGTCATGTGAAAAAGGCACTGTGTTACTTTCAGCTTTCCTTGTGTCATAACTGCTCCCTCCAGTCTCTTCCCTTCTGGAAATGGCTAGGGGTGGCCAAAGCATAGCTACTGAGCTGCTTCCAAGTACCCCCTCCCAGAGGTTTGGGTTTTGAGTATTTTTCTATTATTATAATTATTTTTCCCCATTCACTAAAGGCAGCTGATGTCCACACCTGTGAACTAAGTACTCATACTGTGTGCTCATGACGTGGTTTTCATGGCCAACTTCCAAACCATAAAAGACAGCATTGAGACCCATCGAAGGTGCTTTCCTGAGCACCTATTGCCTGCTCTGCCCAGAGGGGTCACATGGAAACAGCAGTGTCTGTGCTATCCTGATTTACAGAGGTCGCTAGTTACTTGGGCTCTCCTGCTAATAATACCCAACCCCTCCATTTTCCAAGTGCTTCCTGTGCCCTGCAGCAGGTGCGGGAGCCATCGGATGGCTAACAGAACAAGTAAGGCTCGAGCTTGGAGCCTGGTGTCTGGTCCCAGCACTACGGGTTGCCAAGTAGGTGGGTTCTGGGTCCACACTTGGACATGTTAGGAGGCTTGGGCAACCTTTTCCTTTTCTTGGATTCCTCTCCAATATGGACAGCAGTGGCTGTTGATGTCTGGAAGCTTCTGGATTCCTAGGAGTCCCCGAGGCTGGTGAGGAAGTGAAGGTGGAAGGTGGCCAGGAGCACCGCTCTCTGGTCTGTGCCGCAGTTTGGCTCTTGATGGTGTCTGGTGTTTTCCGAGCCTTGGGAGAGGCTCCTTGTAACCACCTTTCTCTGCTCTGTCTCTTTCCCAGGCACATCTCTCTGACACTCCCTGCCACCTTCCGAGGCAGGAACAGCACCCGGACGGACTACGAGTACCAGCACTCCAATTTGTATGCCATATCAGGTATGCGGGGCCCCTGCTGTGGCCAGCTGCTGGTTCTGTGCTGGGTGCCGCCTCCTCCATGCCGTCTCCTAGGGCCACCAGTCTGTCTCGCCTCCCTTTCTCTCTGCAAGAGGCCTGGTCCCATCTCTGCAGGAACTGGGCCTTCCCTTTCCTTTGTGTCCCCACAGGACTTAGAGAAAGGCCAAATACTCAGCATGTTTTGAAACTAATGATGTAAAACAAGGTGTGCGTTTCACAGGCTTGAAGGGAGGTTTCCAGAGAATACTCCCCACATCGCTCACCTGCCAGACCCGGGGCAGGTCTCCCTGGGGGACCCAGAGCAGCACCAAGCTCAGCCGGGCCAGCTCGCCCTCCCGGATCTGGGTCTGTCCTCACCTCTAATTTCTCATAGCCAGGCTGTGGCCAGAGGGCGCACTGTGGTCCCCCCTCACACGCCCAGAGTATGAGTCTGTGATTTCTGAACTTGGCCTTGAAATTGATAGTGTTCCATTGGCAGGAACTTCATCAGCCCTTGTTTCCCTTTCACCTTCACCCAGGGAGGGGAAAACTTACCAGCCTTATTACAGAATTGAGATTCATTAGGTGCTTGGCAGCGCAGGTGACTTGCTAAGAGCTGGGGAAACCCACAAACTCACCTCTGATTATCCTGGGCCGCCAGGCAGGGACATTTGTATATAAGGGGGAAGTGGCAAATCGGTGCCACTTACCAGCGCACGCCCTTAATGGTGAGTGACATTCTGAACATGGGAACATGGCATTCATTCATGTACCATAATGAATCGGTTATTTAAAAGGTAATCTTTTTTCTAAAAATTGCAACTTCAGGTTACTAAATAGATGAAATAGAACAATGGCATAATTCTTGTCAGTATTAGTTTCTCTCGTTATGATCACTCCCTAATAGGTTTGGAAGTATAAGCAAAAGCCAGTTGTTCCATTTCTGGGTGACATTCCTGCTGGGAAGGGGAGGAACAAGGGTGTTCTTAAGTCCCCATCCCTGGCTCCGCTCCAGGAGCCAAGGGGAAAGGAGGCGTGTTTGTCTAAGAAAAGCATCTCCAGGGAGAATTTCTTTTGTACTGTGGCTATTTCAGCAGAGTCGACAGGGAGCGTAACAAGTGTGGAAAGATGACCTATTTTGTAGAAAAGCTGAATATTTCCCCAGATGCTTAGTGGCAGGGTGGCGCATAACAGGCCCTGAAATCCAGCCGGGCAGCCCTGGTCAGAATACACACAAGGACAGCTCCATCAAACAGATGACTTTTCCCCTGCAGCTTGCAAATCTCTTTCCTGCACAGTGTCGGGCTACACCCACTGTCCCTGAAGTCTCTGATGGCTTTCCCAGCTGTGGCATTTCTGCAGCAAAGGGACCACAGCAAAAGAAATCTCTAGTCTGGCAGGAATGTGGCCGTCTGCCTGTGGACCTCTGCTTCCTCGCTCCGTGGCTTTGATGAGGTGTTGTCTGGGTTCATTTCGGCTGTTAGTTTAGCAATACCAAGGTAACAGCCTCAAGACACAGGGGAATCCATTCAGAAACTTCCTGTTACACTTATGGAAGTGGCAGTCAGTGGGGTTTTATCTTCCAGAAGTAGCTGAGGCTCCAGCCCACAGTGGCAGGCAGCCCAGGCCTCCTCAGCGGCTGCAGACACCATATTGCTGTTCCAGGGTCTGAGACTGTTTAGTTGTGATGCTGCCAGAAATATCCCATAGGACCCACTGGCTCCGTAAGCCCTGCAAGCTCAGCACTGGGCAACAAGGGTGCAACTGGGAAGCCTGCCGACCCTTCCTACCACCCCCCTGCTGGCAGCCTGCCCGCATGTCGTTCTGGCTAGGCAGGAGCAGAAACCACCCTCTCACTCCCACATGAACAGTATTTGCCACCAAGTGGCACATCTCAGTGAGGTGCTGCAAAGTTAGGGTTTCCATTGGTTTATTCCAAAAAAAGTTAAGGCAAAGTGTGCCCAGGGACCCAGCCCTGCCCTACATCCACACCTTGATAGCTGGAGTTCTGCTGATAATGAAATAAATCGTCAAAATGGTCATTTTCTGAACCGACCCTGGCACTTGTTCAATACACACTTCTTGTACTAAGTCTTTGGTGCAAATGCTAAAGATATCTGATTCCTGCTCCCTGAGTTTGCAGTCCCTTCAAATGGGTTTCAAAACAATGTCATTAGAGATGTGGAAAACTGCCCATATTCAGTGCATGTGTATGGTTATTTGCTTTTAAGTGTTCAGTGGCATGCCTGTCAGTGGACCCCTTTCCCTGGTCATTCCATGGTGACAGTTTACCTCCACCACACCTGCAAAGGGAGAGCCACTGCTCAGAGTTGCTAGAGGTCCTGATAAGAACAACACGCAATCTGCCCCTAGCACTCAGAGATGCAAATGAAAGGGTTAGAGAAGGCAGGAAAGTATTTAGCCCAGCATCTGCCTTGCACAGGGATTTCCTATAACTCCGATTTGCCACTTGAAGGCTTCCAGTGTCTGGGGTTACCACCTCCAGCCAGCCCATGCTGTTTCCTTGAGATCGTCCCTTAGCAAGCTGGGCTCTGTCTTCCTCTATATTCATATGTACCCACTATTTGTGGACTGTGCACTCAACTGGGCAAATTTGCTAACTGTTCTACATAGTCCAGCAGATACTTCTATCAGAATAAGGAGCTTTCACTGGGTTAATGCTAAAATCCTGACTGAGAAGCTGATGCCGCCGCTATGCCATCTTGTACGCTAATCAGAATGGCCACAAGGCAGACCTTTGATTCTTATACCGCCCCTTCTATTTTTTTTTTTTTTTTTTTGGTACCAGAGATCGAACTTGGGACCTTTCACTTTCGAGGCAGGTGCTGGAACCACTGAGCTAAATCCCCGGCCTACACCTCCTCTTCTAGAAAAAATACTTACAGGTGTGCAAAAAGATTTGTCCACAGGATAAACACTGTGACTTTTTCAAAATAATACTTCAAAACAGGTGGAGGTGGATATATCTTAAATGTCCAAAAGAAAGACAAATGGTTAAATTATGAAATATCCATCCAGTGGCCTTGACTTTTCAGCTACCCAAAAAGATGATGATTTAGATAGAAAGACGCATATGAATATCGGTAGGTGGAGAAAAAAAACAGCTGACAAACAAGAATGTTCAATGCAATCTCATTTAAAATATATGCATATATCTCAAGTCTGGAAAGGTCCACACCAAGGTGTTTACAGTGGTTCCCCCTGGACTTTCCAATCCTCTTTTCCTCTTTGGCTTCCTTGCCATTTCTCATTTTTCTGTAATAGCACGTGTTGCTTTTGTAATAAGAAAAATACAGACCCAGTGTTAATGTGGCGTGTTCTTGGTAAACCCCACTGCCCCTAATGATTACCCATGCCTGGCCCATAATATGCTTTTGAATTTTACTGGAAATCACTTCCAGACCACGATTGATCATTTTCTTATTATCCGTTTCTGAGTATATAATTTATTTCCTGCCATTCAGTCCCTTGAATCCCTGTTCCCTCTGGTTGCTCCATGATCCTGGAGTGCAGCTTCCTCTTATATTCTGCTGGCCCTGCAAACCCCTCTGTCCCCCAGCCTCTCCTGCTCTCCAGGTCCCCTTTACTGTGTTCTTCTTCTCATTAGGGTTTCAGTGGTCTCTTCCTCAGAGGAGCCCACCGCCAGATCCCACCCACAGCCTGTGCTGTTACCTACTAGTGGAGGGGCTGGGGGGTGTTGGTATCTTTAAATCATTGAAAAAAATAATATCTAATACCATGTGAAAACGACAAGCGTCCAAATAATGTTTCATCGGATGCCAGCCACACCTATTCCTCTGCAAATTGTCTGTAGCTGCCTTTACCCTGCAAGAGCAGAGTCCTGTTGGCAGCAAGCACTATGGGCCACAGAGCCTGAAATACTCACTCCTTGACTCACCCTCCACCACCAACCTCAGTGCAGTTGTACTGCTGTTCCTTACTCACCCTTAAATTTCTCGGAGTATCTTACTGCTCTTACCTTGGGTGTGGCAGCTCCTGCCTGCCAGGCTGGTGCCTTCCCACACCATCCTCCCAGCTGAGCTGAACGTGCCTCTGAGATCTTGGGGGGCGGTCCTCAGCCCATGTTGATTTCTGTAGATTGGACCCAAACTGCTCCTGAGTGTCCACCTCAGGACACTTCCTAGCTGGTAGTTTTTCTTTTAAAAAATATTTTGTCTTTCCTGAAATGTCTTCTATTTTAGTCCCAGGTGGGTTTTTTTTTTTTTCTCTTAGAATTCTTGCTTAAATGTCTGACCACTCATTAGCTTCTAGTTCACCTGTCTCAGACTAGTCAAGGTAGCCCCAAAATATAGATATGTCAAAGTAAACTAGAAGCAAGAAAATGAGTGAAAAATAGGATAGAAAAGGAGAATATGGCTGCATGCAGGGGTCTCTGGCCTGGTTCTGCATCAGAAGGCAGTCTCTGGATGGAGAGATGAAAACAAGCTGATTTCTTGGGAAGAAGGTAACTGTTCCTCTCACTAACCCTGGGGAAGAATCCCTCCTCAGGGAAGAGGGCACTGCATCGATGGGACCCCCATGTATGCATTCCTTGGGAAGCATAGTGGAAGGAGTGAAAAATCTCTGCTGTCAAGACATATGCTCTATTTTCAAGATGGACTTATTTCTTCAGTTCTGTCCTTATCCACATTACATTCCATACAAATAATAATCCCACAGATACAAATTAAAGCTCATTAATATATCAGACAACACTGTACAAATATGTGGGTGAGAGAACTATAAATATTTACAACCTGGAAAAAAATAATACTCCATGAAATGCTGTGGAGAACATAACGTTCCAGTGATGATGAACGTGAATTTGATAAGACCAGTCTGCACCAGCACTCGAGAGACTGAGGCAGGAGGATCACCTCGAGTTTGAGGCCAGCCTAAACTACATAGTGAGACCCTGTCTCAAAATAACACACAAAAAAAGCCAGTCTGTATGCCCATGGGGGTAATGTCCATGCCTGGTTAAAATGACCCTAAAATGTTGGAAAATTGAGTCACCTGCACAGTGGGGGTCTAGAGACCTCAGGGACATCAGCAAGGATGGGTTCTTCCGGCTCCTGCCCAATCACACAGCACTGGTACTTGAGGGTTCCAGGAAGACCACTCTGCAGGAAGGAGGGCAGGGTTACCTTTTCTAGCCAGGGGATGCTTTAGCCCTAAGGCAAGTCTTGTTTAATGAACAGGTATGGGAAGCCATGCTTTCTGCTCTTTTGTCATTGCTGTTGTGTTTTTTTGCTTGATTTTGAGACAGGGTCTCACTATGTAGGCCAGGCTGGCCTTGAACTCAGTGTGTAGCCCAGGCTGGGGTCGAACTTGTGGCAATCCTCCTGCCTGAGCTTCCTGAGCACTGGGATCACAGGCATGTGCCACCATGCCCAGTATCGCTGTTGTTATAAACTGATCTCTATCTCCAAGTGCAAAGGATATTTTTACCAAAGAAAACTTTCCTCTCTTTTGAAAAAAAAAAATAGAATGGAACACATGCATGCTACAGCTGGCATGTAAGAAAAACAGAAGGCGTTCAGGAGGTGCCCTGGTGCACGAGTGCTCTGGAGCCTCCAGTGCCATGAGCCATGGGGCCCAAGTGCTTTCCCTCAGTACCTGGGCAGGATGCTGGCATCTCCGCTTGTCCACCAGGATCAGGGTGACCATTGAAACAGCAAAGGAGTGCACAGCTGTACCAGGACGAAAGCCGCAACCACAACCAGGATCTACCCTAGCCCACTGGGCTGTGTGGAGTGTGATGAAAATATACGCTGAATATTTAATTTTTAAAAATTATTTCAGTAAAAGACACATTGTCATTAATCCCCAATTTACTACCCCTCTTCTGGAACACACTTATTCATGCAGCTTTCTGAAACAGTTCTGGAAGTCTTCTTTCATATCATTACAAGGGGTGATCAAAAATATGGTGAATGCTGCTGTCCAGTCCCTTCCAATGGAAAGGCAGTTCATAAAAACTTGACAGTGCATCCTCATCCACCTGATTCACTGGATCCAGCACCAGGCACCTTCTGGCTCTTCCCCAAAGTCAAAATGACCATGAAAGGTAAGCATTTTGGATTTATTCAGGACTTCAAAGCAACCATGACAGTGCAACTAATGACACAAAAGAGGACTTACATTACTGCCTCAGAAAGTAGGTTGAGTGTGTTTGAAGTGAGGGGGCCTACTTTGAGGACATTAATGGCAACATATCTTTTACTGTCATAAATTTTTAAAATTAACATTCACTGTATGCTTTGACCACACCTGGTATTGGCCACCCTGACTTTGGCTTTTTTCCTCCTCAGTTTGTTTTTTGTGTGTTTTTCCAGTTTTCTCTTTGATTGCTGGAGAAGCCAGCTTGTTGTCCCCTTAGCTGTCCCTCTTAAACACCAGCTCCCTTTCTAGATGTCTGACACCAGGAAGGATACACATATGGTCAGGTCAAGCCCATCTTCTCAGTATGGACAGGAGGAGGACCTTATCTGAAAGACAGGACCATGATCGAGCCATGTTAACTCTGACGTCGGACTAGGAAGGCGTGAAGCAATTAAAAATAATTAATGATTTCCAAGTATCAGCCTCCTCCATGCAGTTTTAATCTAGTCCTCATTTGAATTAGAAGATGGACATTTAATTATCAGTATTATGAAATTCATGATTTATATATTTCATCCAATCAGATAAAATTTCTGCCACCAGCTCTTCATCTTATGATGAAAAAAATCTATGTATCTTATAGTGTGATCATTTAAAAACTCACCCAGCACATACCAAACAATCCCAAACACATTTTCTCTTCATTTGTAGTGTGTACATCACTTCTGTCCCTCGGCTGGGGACAGGGGATAGAAATAAACTTAATACCTTAGTGAACTTGAAGCACTGCAGGGTTGGAAAAGGAGGGCTAAGGGACTCACCCAGCAGGGCGTCTGTGGAGTGGGCTCTTTGTGTCACAGCTGCTCGGAGTGAGTGAGGGTGAGCCTCACACTGTGTGTCTGCGTGCCTGGCTCTCCACACCTTGTGGACTTGGTGTCAGCTCGTGCCTGGGTCGGGTCGAGTGTGTGTGATAAGCACCCGTAGTGGGTGGCCCTGTCCCCTGGCGGGGCGCCTGTCAGCTGCCTGTGCCTCTGCAGGGCCTGTTCTCGTGGTCTGCTGGATGCTGTGTTTCCACCCTCTGCATTTCAGAACCACCTTGGATGGCTTGGAGACGTGGAGGGCGAGTGCCTGGGAGGTGGCGAGGGTCCCAGCAAGCAACCCCCGCTTGGCACAGCCACAGATAGGAGCATATGGGGAAAATTCCTGAATGCAGTGAAAAATGTTTCTAATGACGGTGCTCAAATCAAGAAGGAAATAAGTCATTGTAAAGGCATATAAATTTTGATCATCACCTGTAACAGCCATTGCTTCCCTTGTCTATCCATCTCCTCTGGCCCTGACTGACAACAAAATCAAGTGTAAAGAAAAATATAATAAGCAAAAGAAGAAATGAATGGGAACGGACGGGGAATTGATCGCACAGCGTATTTGTATATCCTGATGTAAAAGGTGCGGTTGACAGGTGGCCAGGTTTGCTCTGTACACAACCATGTGTGTGCTGTCAGGAGCACGCACGCTGCCTTGTTTCGATTGATGAATTGCCTGCTTTCTTGATTAAACCTTCCGTCACTTAAGAAACAAAAAGCCTGTGTTTAGATGGCAGAGTGGGACATGTCAAAAAAATCTGTCTCCTTTACCTTTGTGCAGATGTTGGGCACAGACTGTAACATGTATTATTAAAATGAATGTGGCATTTACTGTGCATTATTCCTTTCCTGGGAGAAAGGACTGTAAATTATATGCTAATAATAAGCTTTAACCCTTACGAAATGCAAAAGATTTAAGAGTGCAAATATTCATGTAGGCCCGGCTAATTGGATGTGCTTTCATACATCCACTGTGGTGGCTGTGTCACCGAAGTTAATGAACAGCGTGCACGGGCAGACACGCCAGGCACTCGGGAGCTTTTGCCTCCTGGAGGCTCACTGCTGTGAGCGCCTACGCCAGGATTTCACAGAGAGACAGACAGGAAGACCCTGCACCAGACTCCACGGCACCTGAGTCTGGATCAAGCCCACAGCCACAGCGAGTCCTCTGGAGCCAGCGTTAGGGTAGCCTCTTCTGTGTTCCCACTCTCGGGCAGGGCTTGCGGTGCCAGAGCTGGGCCTGCCAGGGATCAGGCTCTGTGCCTAGCAGTCAGGCTTTCCTCCTGGGCTGGGCTTCTCTAACCACAGTCCAGTTGCCCTGGTGGTCGACTCTTTCCAAGGCACAGCTAGGGCCTGTCTGGCCCCCTGACACCCCGGTCCTCCACCGACTGCATCCATCCAGACCTCACCTGTCTGTTGTTGGGTGCCACCTGTGACCTCTGCACCTGTGCCGCACCAGTCCAGATTGCTCCCTGTATCCTCCTTGCTTTGTCTTGAATGCCTGCCTCCTCCTGCCTATCCCAAGCTGCTGTTCCAAGAGGCCTTTCTGCTTCCTTTCCAGCTGGTGCTTTCTTCCCAGTTCACGCTGCACTGCTTTGTGCTGGGGAGATTTGGCCTGTGAGCACCTAGAACAGGTGGAGACAGTGTTTAGAGGCTGGAGGTGGCCCTCTGTCCTTTCTAGTTGGGGAGAATGAAAATATACAAAAGCAAAGAAAGAGCAAGTCTGTTCGTTCTTCTATTCATCCCTAGACACCGAGAGCTGCCATGTGTGGACCCTGTGTTCCTGAGAGCAACAGAAAGCCTGTGGCCAAGGGGTGTTTGGGGTCAGAATCACAGGCCCAGAATCTTGGCTGTGACCCACACAGACTACTGCACAGAGCTGCTGTGAATAGCTGCCCAGGCTGTGCACTGCACAACATATGTGACCAGCACCCCCTGGAGTTCTACATTATGCTGCCTTGAGCAATTCCCTCAGTGCTAGTTATTCATGCCTGTAAGAGAATACAGTACCTGGTGGTCCGTGCCTTGAATCCTTGCAAGGATCCAGGGAAGGTGAGCACACTGTGGCCTCCAGGAATTAGCGAGTGGAATGCACTTCCCACCTTCACCCATCCTGCAGGGGCAGGACCCATGAAGGAGCTGAGATTGGCTGCGAATTGGCAGGACACACTGACCTGGGCCCAGCATGGTCTTCCTCTTCTTAGCCTTATGCTGTCTTATGAAGTTGTGATATATAAGATTACTCCTCTGAGTGCACAGGGAAAATTCTGTCCTCAGTCCAGAACAACTGGCAATAAAAGGCTCTCTGGCACAGCTCGGGGTGGCACCCCTGGAAGCCAAGATGTCTGTCACACAACATCGTTTAGAAGTGGGCCGTTTTCTGTGGTGAGCAGCCCATGGGCCCTTGCTCGGGGAGGTGACAGATGGCTGAGGGACAGGAAGGAGAGAAGCGGCTTGGCTTCTGTAAAATCTGCCTTTGGTGTTCTGGAGGGAGAGCACCTAAGGGCCGACTTCTGCCGTGGACTCTCATTCCCACTCTTCCTGCACTCCGTGGGAAAGGAAAGCAAAGACTTTTTCCAGTTTCATCATCATGAAAAATAAAAATATTATTAGGTGACAGATACTTTAGTGCTCTTAAAAAGGTGGCCACCCTCCCACTGTATGTTCATTCTCTGTTTGGCCTTTAAGTGTGGCCGAGTGTAGGTAGGATTGGTTTAACAGGCCACATCCCCTCATAAATTCAGGGGTGAGGAGGCAGGGCCCCTGGTTCTCCACTGAGAAGTCGAGTAATGTCAGGCAGTGCTCAGCCTGTCTGGATCTAAACACCCTCACCTCAGCACTAGCAACTGCAGTCACATCAGTCATTTCAACACGACAGTGTTCAGCTAATAGTGATCGGAAGCCACCCGTGTGCAGGGTTGCCTGGTGTCTAAGGGGACAAGGTAACACTCACCTCCCAGGCTGCAGGTTTGGGGGAAGGAGCCAAGTGCATTTCACAGCTTGAGACAGCCCAAGCGTGGCCTGCAGAGGTGCAGCTGCCACCCTCAGACTCCACAGACCTTGTGTCTTAACCTGGTCTCGACTATAAAGTTCCTGAACCTGGGAGCAGTTAGAGAAACCCAGGCCTTTCACATCTTTCTTCCTGCATGTGTATCTTTTCTGTCTAGTTTTTCAGCAGAAATATGCTCCATTCCCCCTGGCTATTTCCTTCCTGGTAGATGACAAGACCATGGACCTGGCAGAGAAATTCTGGACACCATGGAGCACATTAACCCAGCTCTTCGTCCACTCTTAGCACCTCCTCAGAGGTTGGCTCAGGAGGGAAGAAAGCAGTTTGGTTTGTAGGCGCTCCTGCCTAGAGGTAGCTTCTATCAGTTAGCCTTTTCTCTCTCTGATTCTGTATCTCTCACAATGATAAACTATCAGCTGAGAGGGGAAATGATATAATTAAGGCAACTTCTTTCATTTAAACACATTTAGGGAGCTGAAGTTATTTTTGCTTTATTAAAATGGATTAAACTAATTGAATTTATTTTATAATACCCAACCTTCCTCCAGTACTTGCCACGTACAAGACTCCGGTACATGCTTTCTGTGCATTTTATCACTTAATTTCAACACATTCTTGCCAAGAGAGATGTGACTTAGTTACACCATGGGGTTGAGATTCAAGCCTAAGTCTCCGACTCCAGATTCTGAGCTCTGAACCCCTGAGCCGAGGAGCTTTCTCAGCCCAGGGTGCACATGGACACTTCCTTTTCCTTGTCAGATTAAAAGTTGAAAGCGATAACACACACCCAGAATAAGTCATGCAAGGACCAGCTTGCTCTCTTGGGTCTTGGCATTGTCTAAAATCTCAGATGGCCCCTGGACCATTGTCTCTGGGACCTCCTCGGAGTGAGGCCTTGGACACTTGGCTGATGGTGATCCCCAAGTCCCAAAGGCATCACGAATGGTGGGCGTGGATCCTGTCCACTCTGCAGGCAGAACAGTGCAGTGGAGAGCACAGGATTCCTTATCTAACATGACCTGGGCCAAGGAGTACTGTGGTTTCTCGTCTGCAGAGTTGGGGACAGTGGTTTGTGTGTGCTAAGGATTAGAGCCAGGTGCAGGACAGAGAAAATGCAATGGGCGTGTAACTACGACTGTTCCACAGCTCCTCCCTTTCAGTGCCTTTTCAGTTCCTTCCTAACCAGGAAAAAAGGTAGACTGCATACCCCAGACAGCCCCCATCAGTAGGTGCGGCTAGACTGGCCCTGCTGTGGTAGACCTTTGTCTGGAGGATCTCTGGCACCAGATGTCCTCTTGCCCTTGTCTGACCCCTGTAATGATGTGAATGGCCCAAGCCTACCATATCACTTTCTAGTGCTTCTTTCCCCTGCCCTAGCTCTCTGGCACTATGAGTTCCTGTAGCCTGCCCGCCTATGGGCAGGGGTCCTATTTGAACTGACAGTCACCTTAGTGCACCCTATACCTCCCCTGTTTTGAAACTTCATTTTCTAGGTTAGGCCTCCTCAGAGCTAGCCTCAGGGGAAACCAAGCTCAAGGACCCCAAGCCATCCCAGACCCTGAGTGCGCCTCACCACTCTCCAGAAAGGCCCCACGCTCTCCAGGGGCTGCTACCTCGCTGAGTTTCTGTGGTAGCAGCAGGGTGTCTGATTCCAGGTGGGTGTGGTTAAACTCTCAGTGGCTTACTACTTCAGTCGGTGAAGATGTGGGCCTTGGCAGAACTTGGGGATAGCCATAGGAGCTTTGGTGATGAGATCAAAAGTTAGCCTGGCTGTCACACACTCCCAAGTGCCCTCCAAGCCATATCAGAACAAAAGCGCTTAACTGCTGACCGGAGGACAAAGGAGATTCTGATATGTTTTAGAACAGTGCAGCCACCTTTCCCGTATGGACAGAATACCTGAGCCCGTCCCTGTCATTCATTTGGTGTTGTGTCCTGAATACTGAAGCTTTTCTCTCTTTTTATTAGTGGTCAGTGATGATCCTAAACCTGTTTATGTTACACACACACACTTCAATTCTCCAGCCTGGAATTCAGATGGAATTATTTATCACATACCCAGAGAAAGAGGCTCCTCACTCCTCAGATTTGTCTTACAATTGTCTCTAAGACAATGAATGATTCAGAACCCCCATCCAAGGTGAGATCCTTTGTTAGAAAGCGGCTGCTCACGCCTGACTTGTTTTGCAGCATGAACGATCTCATGATCCACTGGTGAGGCAACATCCATTATTTTGAGTGAGAGGGTAAAGCTTGCCTCGTTGGCCCTACGCATTGCTTCTGGTGACACACTTAGGAGTCCTTAATCGCTTGCCACCCAGAGGCAATAAACACACCCTTCTTTATGTCCCCTCGCTTTGTTTGTTTACCTGAAATATGCCCCATGCCAGCAAAGCGCCCGTTTTACTCCCATTTGAAGGTCCTTTGGTGCATGAATTACATGACACCCATGCACACTTATTCTGCTAAAAATTATTGTGCCTTCTGTGGGCCCAAGATGGGCCGCTTCTTTGGCCAGTAAGCCTCTTCGCTATTTATGTTCTTGTAAAACTTTGGCCCATGTGCTTGAGCTCCCAGTTCTAAGGAAGGAGTCCCTTCTTAGTGTTATAGCATCTTGTTCAATGCTTAGCTTCTCAGCCAGAGTTTAGAGTTCAGAGTTCTTTTTGGGATGTGTGTCCAATGCCCAACTCAGGGTCTGGCATGCAGAAAGCTCTCAGTATTTGCAGTTCAATTGATTCTGGAGAGGAAGTGGTCTTGGAACCTGTCTGCCCTGTTGTATCCACCTGCATGACTTCAGACAATTTATGTAACATTCAGTCCGTTTTCTCTTTTGTAATTCTGAATGACATTTTTTCCTTTTGACTTTTGAGATTAGATATGATGTACATGAAGTACCTAGCACTGAATGGGCCCTTCAGAAACGGTAGCCACCACAACTGTCATACTGTTGTCCCAGCACTGGGCTTCCGATCCCCGCAGGAGGCACTGGCCTTGTTACTTGCACCGTGACCTCCCCTCTGCTCAGCAGCTGCCAGCAAGGAACTCACCTGGAGAAACCTGGCATGGGCTGGGGACCTTCTGGAGCAATGTAAGGCAAAATCTCTCTCCTAGCTCAGAAATCAGTAATTGCTTGAGATGTTAGTTTGCTACCTGGCAAAAAAAAACTTGTAAAGAGAACCTCTCAAGATTTAAATCAGCCTTGATTTTCCCTTTCCCTTTCTCTCAGATCATTTCTGATTTGAGAAAGGATCCTGTGTCTACTCCACCCTCCACAGGTTTTTCTTCTTTCTCCTTTGCCCTTTGTCATATGTTCAGTTAGGTTTGTGGATCCTTCCTTCCCAGCCACTCCCTTCCTTAGATCCTTTAGCAAAAATAACAATAACAACAGTAATAAGAATTCCCTTTCCTTGCCCTAGCACAGTGCACCCCAGGCACTATCCCAAACTGGTGCTCTCTGCCAGGTAGCAGCCCCAGGCTCTGAGACCACAAGAGCACACCTTGCACAACAGGCAGATGTCCTTCCACGCATCTTTTCTCAGGGTTTGAAAGAGCAGATTAAACAACTTTCTCAGCTGTCCCATCTTATGGGAGGTCACCACCACTGTAAAATGTAAAGTTGTCACTGCTGAGGGATTGCTCATTTCTTCAGGCTACGTTTGTTTTTTTTTTTTTAAGATATCGTACCTTTTATTTGGATTTAATGAGGACAGACATTTTAATCAGAGGTTAGTCATTTATTTTTGCAAACTATTGTTTTGATTCATCATTTTTGCAGATAATTAAATGGTTCAGTTGGCACAGTGTGTCTACTTTATTAAAACAGGTAATTTTGGGGGGAAAAGAGATGCTGTTTTTTGGATCACTGCACAAGAATTGCTTTTATCTTCATCTTTGAGCATAGATCCTGGTTGTTTTGCAGAAGGCTGTCCGGCCTGGCGTTTGGTGTCCTTTCTGGCTTGGAGGGGCTTGCCCTTTCATGATTGGGATGTTGGCCACTCTGCCCTTTGAAACACCAGCTACAGAGTAAATTCTGCACGGTTACCTTTTCAAAAGACTCAGGTTTTAATTGGCTTGGGGGAAAGAGCCTACACGTTATGAACTTTGCGGCACAGCAGTTCTTATGCTAAAAACAGATTAATTGTAGCCCTCACGGTGGGTGGAGTTTAAAAGTCAATTACTGCTTGTCCTATTATAATTTACACACCTAGGATTTGAAAAAGTCTGTCACTTAGTATAAAAATGAAAAGGTTACGTGTACCGGTTGGAGCACACCTATGACTTCCCATTTGTAAATGCTTTCTGCTCCATGTATTTGTGTGTATGCAACTTGTAGCTGCAGAGCTGCACTGTAACTAAATCTGCAGCAAGATTCCTTACCAAGAGTAATCTTTAAGACTTGGTCCTTTAAATCCATGATGGCTGAGGGTGCAGCCCTTTGTGTGGCAGCTGGCACAACAGGAAGGGTACAGTGGCCAGCACCTGCAGAGTTTAAGGTACCCTCTGCTCAGAGGTCATGAGCTAGTGTGGAATGGCCCTTCAGGGGTCAATTTTTTACAAACAAATAGCTCATGACATTTGCTTTCTTGGATTTTTTCCGTGTTTGTGGCCTGAATCAGTTAATTCACTCATTAAAAGGATTTATTTTGGATGGACCAATTAAAACTTTGGAGGCTAATTTTTTGCTGAGCAGTGCAGACCTCTGAAAGCACGATTTATAACATGGCTTCTGCCCTTTTCCACAGAGAGCTGTCTTCCAGTACTGTAACCTCGGTGCTTAGAGCAGTACAGACCTGCCGTTCTTTGTCCTCCAGCTCCAGGGTAAAGCTGCTGAAGCTTCCCATTGTTTTTAGGTGAACTGCAAGTCTGAGAAGTCCAGCCCAGCCCAGGAGTGGCACGCTGTATTTGTTTGCTTGCAGAAACCCTGTAGTTTAATTTTTTTTAATAGGAAGCTGCTGTGTAGTTTGGATATTTAAACAGTTATTAACCGAATGACAATTAACAGATTGCATAGACAGATTTTCTTTTGAAAACCTCTGAAATTGAGTACAGTTTGCAAAACTATCACGGCATAGTAATGACAATGAATTTTGATTTCCCGGAACTGATATTAGACTCCTTATTAAACTATGTGCATCTGCTTTTAATTTACTCCAAATAATTGGAAAATGCAATGAAGCTTTCCAATTAAAGCACGGCTTTATGCTGTTTAATAATACCCCCATAATATTATAGCTTATGAAGTGACAGGTGAGTTGGTGTATGAATAAAACATAAAGGCAGCAATAAGGGACAGAAAACCGGAGACAGTTGTGGGGATTTTAAATGCTGGATGTAATTTGCATATATTAATCTCTTCTTTTCAGCCTTATCAGGCATTCTTCAGTATTTGAAGTTAAAATAGCGTTGACAGGCGGGAGTACGCTTAGTTTTTTCAAGGATTTATTACTTGTATAATTTCTGATCTTTAATAAGCAGATATGACTGATCCTCATAGTTCTATAGAAATCGGTTAATTGTTCCAGATGGCGTGTACTGATTATGCAAAATTACTTTTCACACCATTTTTTTTGTGATGGAGTTTGGAGTAAAATTAAATTTTTTATAGCCTTCTTATCATGCTGTTTTACAGTGGTTTTTCCATAGAAGTTGAATTTAATCTACTATATTACATTGACCAGCACAGTTATTCTAATGGAGCATTTTGTGATTTGACAAAGAATAATAGAACACATTGCTCATTGTTCATTACTGTGTCCCTAATAAAAAGGAGCTCCTGTGTGTAGAACATAGCTGTTATTTATGAAGAATGCCTAATTCATACAGTTAAAAATGCAAAATTGTATTGTGAAGTAGTTCCTTTTGGGGCAAGAATATCTGGAAAGAGCAAATGGAAATAGGCTTGTTGCTACCCATTTTACATGCTAAGGGAGGAGTCTTCTTTTAACGACCAGTGTGTTTAAATTGTGTTACTTTCTTCTTCTTTGAAGAAGGAAAAAAAACCTAGATAATCTTATTCTATTAAGAGAGGTGTCACGGATCGACTCCTCTTGATTTGCATAATCCCAGAAGTCTTTCATAATTGAATAGCGTGTATAAAAGGCGGTTACACTTTGGTATAAAATATCAGGCAGCGGGGGCAGTGGGGTGGGGGGGAGTCTGAAAACCTTCGGTGATGATTTGCCTTTAACATTTTCCACAGTACAGATTTGTTGCCAGGCACCTGTGCTGGTGTCAGCCAAGTCCAGGTTGTGTGCACTCCCCAGAGATGGTCACATAGGCTGGTCCCAGGCAAGCCTCCTGGAGCGCCCTTCTGTCCTGTTCGAGAGGTTCCGCACACTTACCCAGAGAGACCTAAGGGCAGGTCTTGGTGTAGCCGCAGATGTGGGACTGTGTCCTCTCGAGGGCAGCAGTGTGGTGGGCACAGGCAGGGAGTTTTCTCTTGCATCAAGACTCCCTTTGATTAGGGCAGGGTGTGTAGTTCAGTGGTAGAGCGCCTGCCTAGCATGTACAAGTCCCTGGGTTCCATCCCCAGCACTGCAAATCAAACAAAAACAAAATTTCATGAAATTCCAGGGTTTTAAAAATATAGTAGACAAATATGTGGAAACTTACTCCTATGCAAATAGTCTGAAGTTTGGCTTGTTTTCCAAAGAACACCCTTGCCTGAAGTCTCATCAGGATTCTCACGGGCACGGCTTCTGTGTTCCTGTTTTATGGAGAGCAGAGCCCCACACACAGACTTGCACACGCGCCTCTGCAGCCCAGCTGCCCACTCCCAGGCATTCCCATCCTGTGCCCCAGCAGCCCTGTGGGCCTGGAGAATGCTTCCTTGTTTGAGCAGACTTGAGGAGGGTTGGATCTGTTTAAGGAGTCCAAATCCTCTTGGCCCCAGGGGAATCAAACTTTTTTTTTTTTTAATATCCTTCCACCAGCAATACTTATTGCTCTTCACACAGGGGGCCCTGGCGTGGAAACAGGACTTCATTGATGCCTCCGCGGCAGGCTGTGGGGAAACAAAAGACAAACAGAAAGTCCCAGACCTCGCCGCTCGAAATGTCTGTCTGGGTTTGTGGGGATGGGGTCGCTGGGGACAGGGCAGGAGTCGAGCTCTGGGAATGCATCAGGTGTCCAGATGTTAATGCTGTCCATGCCGGATTCATTGTACCCTGTCTATTGAGCTGTATTCTGACTTCAGAACATTGGTGGTTAAATTCCACTTTCTATCTGATCAGATCTTGAAGGAAGTTTAATAGTAAGGTAAAATATACTTGGCTACTCGTAGTACTGGAACGACTAATTAAACCACGCATAAGAAATGTGGTTCAGGGCCCAGGGCACTTTGACCAGGCAGTGCCAATAGAATTCTATTTCTACCTCCCCCAGAGCCTTCCAAAAAACTCCAAACCTTTGACATATTCTCTTTTGCAAGCTCCAAATGCATTTTTGTGAAAATGAAAATTATATGAAAAAGAGAATGCATAAATCAGACATGATTAAAAATATTTGTTCTAATGCAGTAATAATTTGGTAGTAATGCTTTCATCAGGATAGCTTAAGGCTACATTAAGTGGACAGACTTTATATGGATTCTCTAATTTTAATCTTCAAATGCTATCTAATGTCTCATTAAGACTTGCATATAATGTATCTTAAGTACAGTCATTAAATATAGTTTAGGGAGATTTATGTTCAGATATTGCTTAAAGATGTTTTAATAGGCCCATTTACTCTGATGATATTAATGAGCTCTTAATCCAGACGAAGCTTTTCAAAATAGTGGTAAAGACTCCCAGCCCCAACACAACAACTTGGAATCAGCCCTGGTTTGGACAAGTGCCCAGTTAGGCCTGCCAGCACACCCGTGTCAGTGCAAGCCCCTGCGTGGGGCCTGGAGTTTCAGAAGGGGCCCTCTCTCAACCCGGCCTAGATGCTGACCCCTGTGGATCCCATTCTCCCACCAGCCTGAGGGCAGTCTCTTCCCTAAGCTGTACAAGGACACAGGCTAACTTGGCCAGATCTCGTGTCCCCAAGGTCACTTGAGAGGCACTGACATCCTGGCAGTGTCACTGGGCACACGACGGGTTAAAGAGGCTGCTTCTGTGCCCCTCCTGGAAGCATCTGCCAGGTAAGGAGTGCGCAGCCGGGCATCCATATGTGAACAGCTCTGCCCCACAGTGAGCACACTGTAAAAGGTCACATGGGTATGCTTTCATTGCTCAGGCATTCGGTGTGGCTGAGATGTACGTACTAAAGTGGTCCTGCTAATTCAGAATCAGATACCAAAAAAGCCCGACAGGAATCTCTGTGTGTCCACATCCACGAGCACTCTGGTTCCCAGGCCCCACTTTCAAACATGTAGCAAAATGTCTCCTCTTCTTTCAGAGAAATATTGAAAGATGCATTATTTTGTTTCAATTATTTTAAGGAAAGGGAGGGAAAAAGAACCTATGAGTTCAGAGACTTTTCTAATTACTAAATTGGTTTGTTATAAAAAGATAATAGCAAATTTCTTCTTTTCATAATTGGACATTTCTTCCCTGTGGGTTGCTGCACACACAGCTCGTGAATGCACAATAAGTTGTGCTTTTGAAAAGCCGTAACTAGCTAATAACAGCTACAGTGTCATCAGAGAGTAATGGTGTGCTGATTAGCATAATTAATGACAAATGGTGGTGCGGAATTGGTGGATTGGTTTAGCGGATGATGAATGCGGCAAGGCCTGGGCTGGGGCCTGCCAACTAGGCCTCGCTGGCTGTCAGCCCTTCTGTTCTCGCTGAGGCAGCCCTCATTAGTCATGATGGGAGGTGCCAGTTTGTATTCTGTTTGGAGCACAGAAAACTTAATAATCCAAGCAAATGTGGCTTTCCCTTTCTCTTCGGTGTTTACTCACACCAATCTCTCCTCCCTTGTTCCCATTGTGGCCCGAACATTAAGACACGTCTCTTTCGGGATCCCTCCTGATAGCTGAAGGAGAAACAAAAGGCAGCATCACAGAGAGACCAGTGGACCTCAGTGCTTTCGTGTGACCACAGAAGAATCACTCCCATTAGGAGGACTTGTGTTTAGCTGTGTATTTATAAGGGGAAAGCAATGAACTCAGTTAGCTATACATTCTGGCCTGAAAGACCACTCACACATTTATCATTGACTTGATTAATCAGACCTAATTTGCATTCGCAAATGAGACTGATAAAAATGGATTTACCTTTTAACCTTTAGAGGGGGGACAAGTATTTCTCTGCAAGATTTCTGGGACTACTGCTCCTTAACCGATAAGAAGCAACTCCTTTATCAATAAAGATGAAAATCCTTAATTTGCATTAGTGAATGAGACTAATTATTATATAGCTAATTAGCATCTGGAAATGAGGATTATCTTAATTACAAAGCACAATTTCCCTAATAGCTACAAAACTGTAAGTTTGATCCGTGTGGAAATTGGTAACTATTATTATATAATTAGTGATAACATTAATAGTACAGAATATTTAGACATGATTTGCATATGCAAATATAAAGTACCTGAGCCAAACAAGTAGACCATTCTTTATTAGACTATGATGTAGCCGATAAAAGTTTTAGATAGCTGCCAGACATCTAAATTAGTGGTGGTCAGCAAGGAACTTTTATATTTAGGTGGTCAGATGGATTTTGCTTTAAGAAGAGTTAATAGCTGGAGGATTCAACAATAAAGCCAAGTGCTTAGGGAAATGGTTTCTTCACTTTGATATCTTTGTGGTTCCCAATATCTCTTCATTCCTAGATGTACTTTCCCTACACATATTAGCAATCCTGAATTTGGGACCTGTCTTACAGCTATAAAACAGGAACACAGCCAAACATGAAAGTGACAGTGTAGGTCCTGGGTCTTGGAGGAGATTCAGACCTTGCTGAATTTCATCCGTGTGGCCCTAGAGGTTCATCCCTCGGAGCTAGTTCTTTGTCTCCATCTCTTTCTCCTTTGGGTTGTAGCAGTGTTTCCTGAAGGTGTGCTCTCGTGGGTGAGAGTGATTTTAGAATAGACATAGATGACCTTTTTTAATCTTTTATTTCACCCGTAATAGCAGACAATAGATATCATTGTTCATAATAAGATTCACATAGATTATTAGTCAGTCTTTGCTGGGCTATGCTATAGTAACAAATCACAGTGGCTTACAGTACACCATTCTGTATGTGAGTCAAGTTATAAACTGGTATCTGGGTGGCTGGGACCCAGCCCTGTATGTCCTCATCCTGGGAGTCAGCAACCCCTAACTACGACATTGCTGTTCTTACCATGGAGAGAGAGCTAGAGACATGGGAGAAACAGCCACTGGCTCTTAGAGCTTCTAGCCAGATGTGGCAAAGCAGGGCATACAGCCCAGCCAGCACCTGTGAGGCAAAAGCCTGTGCTCTTTCCCAGGAGGCTTTGCCCTTGCTGTGGCAGTGGTTAGGGATGGTCATACTCCTACAGGGAAGTGGGAGTGGACACTTGAGGGATGGCAGACCCACTGGACATAGGTATTTTGAGTTTAAAAAGTGTCAGGTGGAAAGAAAAATATAAAGATGGTAATAGTAACGTGACACAGGGCTTCCAAGAGTCTGAAAAACATTGGCCAATAGCCTCTGTAGCTTTAACCTTCAACTCCTCAGGAGCTTGGTCCTCCTAGGGTAAGTAGGCGGAGACCAGGGATTTGGGCAGGTGTCCCAGAGCGGTGGAAATACCACTGCCACTCTCTAGGGCTAAAGGCCCATTTTGATCAAACTTGTGCCTTCAGAGGTTTTGGCACATTTTGACTTTGCAAGCTTGCGAAGGTGACTTCCTTTCTTTGGGATTCCATTTTCCTAGCTGCAAATGACACCACTGGATCAGATGGCCTTCGTGTTGCTCTGCCCTGCCATCACCCCTCAGAGCCCCATGAGAGCCAGACAGAGGCTGGACAGAGGTCCCTGTCAAGTTGTGCCGCAGGGCTGGTGGGATCCAGGTGCCGACTGAGCATGAGCTGCCCGTCATTTCCTGTAAGAACCCAATAAAAAGTCTTACTGGACAGAACAGTTCATTGAGAGATTTTCCTTTTTTCGTTTTGTTAAATCAAAACCAGAAACATTTTCTTTTCTGGATTACAAAAGTAACATGCTCATTGTTGAAAAGTTGGAAAATACATAAAAGCAAAGGGAAGAAAATAAATATTACTCATAATCCCACTAACCAGAGCAACAAATATTTTACAGTGTATCCTTTCCTGACATTTTTTTCTATACTGTATGCATACAAAAGTACATTTCTATCTACTTGTCATCCTAGGTTTTGTTTTTGTTGTTGTTGTTGTTTTTTGGTACCGGGGATTGAAGTTGGGTCCTTGTGCATGCGCAGCAGGCGGCGAAACTGTTGAGCTAAATCCCCGCCTGTCCTAGGTTTTAAAGTTCAATTTATTGAGGTATAATTTACAAACAATTTAAAACCCACCCTTTTTGTGAGCATAGTTCAGTGAATTTTGACAGATGTCAAATTCATGACAGCCACCTCCAGATGCAAGACACAGAGTATTTCCATCACCCCCAGAAGTTCGCTCACACCCTTTTCTGGTCGTTTCTCTCCCCTATGGCCGGTCCCTGGCAGTGACTTACCTGTTTTACGTCACATAAGTGAAATCATACAGTATATACTGTAGGAGTTCTCGCATATGGATGCATGTGTCACGAGTTTGCTCCTTTTTCTTGCCAAGTATGTCCATTCTGTTTTGAAACTGTCACACGCCTCCTTCCTTGTCATTGGGTTGAGTCCTTTTCAGGGCGCTATCAATGGTCCCATGTTCCTCCTTCATCTGGGTAGAGCACACTTCACACACTCAGTCCTCTGTGGCTGAGTATTTACATTGTCTCCATTTCTGAAACCAGTACACAGGGACCCTTGAGCAATACCAGTTTAAACTGCACGAGGCTGCTTATATGTGGGATCTTTTTTTTGGAGATTTTTGACAATGTGAACTTGAACTGTGGGGAAAAAAAATTTTTTAAAGCATATCATGAATGCATGGAATATATGTAGATAAGTATTTTATTTACTGCCATAAAATATATTCAATTTTATTATAAAAATTATAAATTTTTTTAAAAACAAGCGCATAGAAACTTACAGGTGGCACATGGTACCATTTTCAGTCAAAAATTCAGTGTTAAATCAAAACTACAAAAAATTAACTGTAGCAGATTGTACTGCTGTAATAATTTTACAGCCCCCTATTACTTTTCCAGGTAGTCGTAAGAGGTTAGACCTGATTTTTTTTTTTTTTTTTTTTTTTTGAGACAGTCTCATGAATTTGTCCAGGCTGGGCCCAAACTTGCCATTCTTCTAACTCTGCTTCCAGCAGTGCTGGGATTATGGTATATGCCACCGTGCCTAGTTTATACCTGGATTTTTTACTACACAGGGAGTCAGTTCCCCTAACTCTTTCATTGTTCAAGGGTCACCTGTACTTTGGTGAACATTGCTTTAGATAAATATAGATTAACACATTTCTAAGCACTTTGCCACATAATAACAAATTGTTCACTACAGTAGTTGAAATTGCTCATACTAACATATATACGCAAGAAGATTGTTTCCAAAGCCCCCAAGCCTTAACAACTGGCCAGTCTTGTCCGGCATCCTTATCAGTCTGCAAGGTAGGATGGTGTGTGGCGGTCAGTTTACACTGCCTTGATTAGGGGTGAGGCTGTGTACTGTGCACGGCATGGTTGACCAAATCACACTTAGTCCCTCGGTCTGTCGGTACTCACCCTTTTGCTTCTGCAGCCTTGCCCTGGGGTGTCAGGTCCAGGAAGGTGTGTATGTGGCAGAGTCTCTTTCCATTCTCTTGCCACTACTGCCTTTTCCTTCTCTGCACTTTGTCTCTGCACTTTTTGATTTTGAAGCCTTCTTTATTTCATAGTGTATTCTGGTACCTTCATTTTCTTTTTACCTTAAAATCTAAAATTTACCTGTAATTTGCTTATATGACATATAGATCTGTTTTTCCAAACTCTCATTGTCCCATGTTCCTACTTACATCATCTTCCTTTCTTTTTTAACCAACTAATTTGAAAAGCATTCTTATAATAACCTCTTACCAGCTGTGATGTGTTTTGTGGCTTGTATTCTGTTCCTTTGACTTGGATGCATATTCTGCTGGGGGATCCCACTTTCAGTTATTATATTTGTATAATGTTTTGATTCCCTATCTTATTCTTTGTAGTTGTTTTTCAAAATGTTCCTAGTAGTTCTAGCCCACCTTTTTAACCCAGCTGAAATTTAGAATCACTTGACATTCCAAGAAAAATACTTTTGATTTTGATTGAAAAAACATTAAGGCTATAAATTCATTTGTGAAGAATGGTCGTCTTTAAAATACTTGATCTTTCCTTCCAGAAACATAATATGACTCTCCACTTATCCGGGTACCTTTTTATATTATTCAATAAACTATTATAGTTCACTTTCTGTTTCCTTCCTAGGTTTAAACTTTCAGTTGTTACTTTCCCCATTATGTTTTAACTGATGTGTGTGGAGGGGGGTGTGTGATTGGTTTTGAATACTTCATAACTGGTCACAATTTCGAGGTGCTTCCATTTTGACTTATGTAGTTTCTTGGTAGACTACTTCATCATCTGCAAATATAGACACTTAATGTCTCTTTGATAACTTTTTTACATCACTTCTTTTTCTTGTTTTATATTGCTGTCTAGAACATTGAAGGAGCAAGGGACAGTGACAGTAACTTACCTTCTTTCTTAACTGGCTTCTGGCTTTAATAGGGGTGCTAGGTTTTCACAGTTAGGTTCGATATAGATTGGTAATTTGGGAGAGAGTTTGATAATATTAAAAGAACAATTCTATACCTATTTCTTGGGAGTTTTCTTTAAGTTTAGGTACTAATTTGAATTTCATATAAGCAAATTTATGAATCAGTATAATATTGTATATTTTCCTCATTTAGCCTGTTGATACAGATCATTTTGTTTTGATAATTCAGCATTTAGAAAATTATATTTCTGAAATCTTTTTATGTTGCAGTGTTTTTTAAATATACTAGATTTGAGCTGCTGTTATTTAAGTTTGGATTTGAGCACTAATGGAAGTGAGATTGGGCTTAATACTGTACTGTCAAAATATTATTTTTTATTGATCTAAGAATCAGAGTTGTTTCTTTCAAATATAAGAATATTTCTAAAATATTGTAATATCTGTTCCTTGGGGGTTTGGAATGAAGAAAATTTCCTTGTGAGAACTAAATGGTTCTGGAAGCCTTTGGGGAAACTAAGATATTCTGGCGGGAGGGATACCAATTCTCATTTCTTTCACAATTTTTTAAGGCTTTCTACTTTTTCTTGAGTCAGTTTTGCCATTTACATTTTCTTTGGAGGAAAAATGACCTGAAGTTTAAAGTTTACTAGTACAAAAGTAGGCCTAAAAGTTTATGGTTTTAAAATTAATATACCTGTGAGATGTACATAGGTAGGTAGATATAGATATAGATATTCCTAATATTTTTCCTTTTTCTTGATTTTCCTTGCTAGGAATTTATTTCTCTTTTCAAATAATAATTTTTTTATTTTATTTATGACACCATTAAACATGCTTTATATTTGATTATTTAGCTTTATCTATATGAATTCTTTTCTGTACTTTCTTCTGGCTTATTTTGTTTTTTTGTTTTGTTTTGTTTTTTAATAGCTTCTTGGACTGAATCATCACCTCAGTTGTTTTCAGTCCATTTTGATTTTTAATCAAAGTATTTAAGGCTTTGTAGATATTCTTAAGTATTGCTTGGGTGGCTTTATATAGCTTTGCTGTATATTGTGTCTGCTTTATAAACACATAATCATTTTAGTTTTGATGGCCTCTTTGACTCAAGTGTTAAAAATGTTCTTTTTCTGTGTGATCGAGATTTTTGTCTTATCTTTTCATGTTTCTAATGTTATTGCATAGTAACATTTTCTGTCTTTTCAAATTTATTGTCTTTGTGACCTAATATATGATCAATTTTAATAAATGAAAATATATCCTCTTTTTTAGGCCACAGTGTTTGGTACACAGACATCTTGCCATTCTTTGGTGAAGTGGGGCGGTGGATAGATGACACCCATATGGACACATTTACATACACCCTACTTCACCAAAGAGTGCTGGTGTTACGGTTCTGCAGATTTCTTCTCCAGATTATTGTGACCATTGGCCTCATTGGTTTGGGGGCAGCATTATTCAGGTTTACTACTGTAAATGGTCCATTGGGTTTTTCACTCTGCATTGAGATAGAATGGCCCCTTTGTTTCATTTTGATTTGGGTCTTAAACTCTATGACGCTCTTGGGCCAGGCTGGCTCTTGGCAGCGTTTGCAGGCCTGGGATCCAGCTGTGAGTACCGCCCTTCCTCACTCAGCCCTATAGGCCTCCTGGCCAGGAACCACCTTGTTGCTGAAGGGGCCCTTGTGGCTGCCGGACTGTTCTGTTCACTGGAAGTGCTGATGTAACAACCTCTCACATTCCCTGGTGACACTCCAGGGACACGCGCACAGACACTAGGCACCACGGTGTCCAAGAAAGAGCAGGGGCCGTGGTGACAGGCTTCCTCTGGGGTTCAGTCTCAGGAACCCTCGGCTCCTGTTGCAGCCCGACCCCTGTGTGTCTCTGGGGGGGGCTGTGAGAACCCACCGGGGCATGGGCTCCCCCTGCAGGGATGGGGAGAGCTATGTGCCAGCCAGGGCCCGGGGCTGGTCACCAACACACAGTGCCCAGCAGGACACTCAGAGGGCATCGGAGTCTGTGTCACCTGCCACCGCACACGAGCCGAGGCAGGTCACTGGAGAAGGCTCGGAGGCCACAGGCACAGAGCCCAGCCATCCGCAGACACCAGACATCGCGGGCCCTTCCCTCTCAGCTCATCCAGCTGACACGGGCTCAGCCGCCCTGGTGTCCTGCAGTTAGTGTGGTTTTGGATGCAAGTAATGAGGCGCACGGCACCCCCCCTCTGCAGCCCCCCAGAGGAAGGCAGTCATTCTTCATGGTTAAAGCAAGCACAGCCTGTGATTTGGGCAGATGAAGCCACTTCCTGCCTTTTCCGCCCAGAAACCTGGGGGTATTTCTGAACTTGGATGGGGCTGGCCTTGGCCCAGTAAGCCCCAGGACAGCTGTGCTCGGGTCGGGATGACTGTGTGTCCTTGCCTGCAGTGAGAGGCTGGCTTTTGCCCTCTTTTGATTTGCTCTACCACAGAGAAGCAAGCAACTCATGTCTAGTTTCAGGAATAATAGTCTTCATGGAGCTAAGTCACCTTCATCGAGGAACTCATTTAACCCTCAGAATTGCCCAGGGAACCATGTGATATTATTACTGTTATCCCATATTTACAAATGAGGCACAGTGATTCAGAGAGGTCAAGTGACTTGCCCAAGGTCACACAGCAAATCAAGACCGTGGCCCCCACCCTGGGTGCCTCATTGTGTCTCCTACAGAATTCTGTTGTAACTTTTTCTCTTCCACTCTTGACTTTCAGTTTATTTCTCAGTTCCTAGACTATATACTCTCTAAAGCACTTGCTTGGCCTTTTTAGTCTATATGCCCTCACTTCCTGATGTACAGCGTCAGAGCTGACCCGAGAGCTCGCAGTTAGATTCATTCATGTCCTGTCTGGTCTCCCCTCAGTTTCCCCTCCAGTCAGCAGCCTGGGCAGGCACAGGGGCAGGAAGGCCTGTCGGGAGGACCGGCAAGAGGCGGTGGGCACCTCTACTTCCTCCCATCGGGCAGCCTGGCTGGTGGCCAGGAGAGCTTGCAGGTCTGTCCAGAGCCTTGTGGCCTCTCCTGCCCACTCCCAGCACAACCTGGGAAGCGCGTCTGCTGGGGAGGCACAGATGGTGAGCCCAAAGGACAAAGTAAATGCCAGTATGTCTCAGACACACGTCAGCCTGCAGTTTATTTGTCATGTCAGGGCAGCCGGGTGGATCAGGGGACCCTGCCTCCCTGGCCTGCCCCTCCCCTTCCCTGGATGAAGATTACTTATAGGAAGCTACTTTCTGGAGGGTTGGAAGAGGGCACAGAGAGGGAAGGGGCCAGGACAGGCATTGGGCATTTTCTTCTGTGTTCTGGAAGTGAATAACAACAGCAACAGACACCCGGCATGCACCACTCCGCACTGGCCCAGTGTCTGCTCTTAACCCCCACTGTCCATCATGTCCTGGGGGCTCAAAGGGCATCTGCCCCTTGCTCTGGGCTGGGGTCTAGGAGGCAGATCCCAGGGATATCCCCCAATCCCTTCACCATCTGGGCCTAGGCTTCCTTGGGCTAGAACCAAAAGCAGAGGCAGGAAAGGAAAGGCCTCAGAATTGCCAAAGCCTTCCAGAACCAGATGCTCTGCCTTGCAGGGAAGGGACCTGGTCAAAGACCTCAGTCCCCCACAGGCCTCTGGGCAGCCAGTGAAGGATGCAGGGAGGGGCAGCCTGCAGCCTGCAGCCTGTGGGAGCCCTGGAGACAGGCAGGTGCTGCAGAGTCACCAGGGCGCAGTCAAGGCCACACCCCAGCACCGGCAGAAGTGGCTTTCCAGTCCCTGGGGCAGAGGGGCAGGGCTGGAAGGAGGGGCCCACCATGGGGCAGAGGCAGGAAGAGAGGGTGCAAGGGCTGGGCACTCGGGACAGTGTCATCTAGAAGGGATTCATTTATCTTTCTTATTAGCTTTAAAGATACCCGGAACTCAGAGCCGCTGTTCACAGGTACTCATTGAAAAGCCAGGTGGGACACAAAGAGTAGATGAGCTTGGCCATGCAATTGATCTCGGCTGTTTGCTAAGTCCTTGTGTAAATTTCACTCCAGTGCTGATGGAGGACACCTGGAACGCCTGGGGCACGGCAGTTAAGAGCGCCACAGCGCGTGGTTCTGTGGCCCCTCTCACTGGCTGTGTGCAGAGCCTACACCCTTGTGAGCCCTGTTCCCCATACCCAGTGCCTGCAGGAGGCAGGAGTACGAGTGTCAAAGCCTGTTCAGAGGTCTGAGGTGACAGTGACCAGCAGATGCACCTTCTTTTCCTCTGGCAGCTGAAAGAAGGGTTACAAGTGCCTTCATCTGGTTTGTGCTCATGCAGGTGGCTCCCTGGGAGTTTCCATATTAAAAACAGACAGCCGCCAGCCAGTTGCTTATTAAGCCCAGAGGCCCCCCTGTGGCTGGTGGTACCCGCTTGACTCTGGGACATGAAAGGCAGAGTCAGCACCCTGCTCTCAGCCTGGGGTGCTTTCCCTCAATGGAGCATGGCCCTGGGCTCTAGCCCCGAGCTGGCCTTGGAGCAGGGGAAGGTGTTTCCATCAGTGCCGTCCATCCAGGAGCGTCTGAGGTGTTGGGCCTTCCTGGTGCTGGAAGACGAGGCCAGCGCTGGGCCTCACTGTTCTCAGCTAACGAGTGGGAAAAGCATTTCAGTCCTTGGAGGGAGGGAGCCAAGCAGTCAGAGCACAGTCCTTGGCCTCGCTGATGTGTGGGTGGCTAAGTGAGTTTGGGCTGAAGTAATTGGAACATCTTGGGAAGCGGGGGAAAGGAAGAGAAATTCAAGGGTAATTGCTAACTGATGGCATGAAGAAAAAAATATATGAAATGCTTAGCAACTTTGTGGACCTTTCTTTTCCAGCCATTTCTGAAATCTCAGTGTAGTCCTTTGGGACCAGTGGCTCTGTTGCAGGGTGGGTAGTGGCCATAGGACAGTGGGGGTTCAGTTTTTAAGCTCTGGAGTCCCAGCGCCACGCCAGACATGCCATGCATCACTGAGCCTCAAATCAGTCTCTGGCAAATCGGGGTGAAGTGCAGCCTCCCTGGACTGGGCAAGGACCAATAAAGAGATGACTTGCCAAGTGCTTTGTGGGTATGAAGTACACCGGAAAGATAAAATCTCTGTCTCTCCCATTCAGTAGAGTTTTTTTGGTTTGGTTTGGTTTGATTCATTTTGGTTTGTTGTTTGAGACAGGGTCTCACTATGTAGTTCAGACTGGCCTTGAATTCACTATGTAGCCCAGGCTGGCTTTGAACTTGTGACAGTCTTTCTACCTGAGCCTCCCAAGTGCTGGGGTTACAGGTGTGTGCCACCATGCCTGGCTCAGTAGGTTTTTAATGAGCATCTATTTTTGTCCATTTCTGTGCTGTGTCACATACACAGAACCTCAGGAAGGTGCCACCTCCATGTGAGCATCTGCACCCTGTGGGCCAGGACCCTGAAAGGTCCCCATGCAGGCAGGGAGCTCTGGGGGGTGGGAGTGAGCCAGGGCCCAGCGCGGGCAAGAGGGTCTCCCAGAGCTTGGAGATGGGTTGGCCATGGCCATCCGCACTGCTTTGTCCTCATGTTTGAAGTTTTCCTTTCAACCCTGAGGTTGGGAATTTCGGTGACCCAGGTCTCCTCTCTGTCCACAGCACTGGCCCTCTGGGCCCTCTGCTCACCCTCCTCACACACCCATGTGCGCACACTCACTACACACCTGTGGCCCCCTTCCCTCTGCACCCCCAGCAGTACCACCCAGCTGACCTTCCAGCCCCAGAGCAAGGGCTCTCCAGGCCCCAAAGAGGACAGCAAGGGAGAGAAGATGGAGACCTGGTGTCCCATCAGGGGAATCCAGGTGGGAAGGGACAGAGACAGCAGAGCACGAGAAAACGTGAGGAGACCTCTGGGCATTGGGCCCCGCTCTGGAGTGGGGCTGCCCGTACGGTCACCACCTTCCTGTGCTCCCTCCAGCAGTGAAAGCCAGCATTCCACACTGAGAAATGGCCTTTCTCCTTTCATTTTCAAACTTCAAAGATCACTTTGGACATACGGTTTTCCAGGGAAATTCCAAAGGCTTTACACATGTGTGAGAGCAGGAACTGGGCTGCTCACGTGTGTTTGCTCTGCCTCCTGGCCAGGTCCTGGGACCACAGAGTCCCTCCTTGTAGTGCCGGCTGTTCACCACCGCCCTCCCGCCTCCATCGCCACCCTGATTCCTGCTCAGCTAGAGACCAGTTGACTAAGTAAAAAGTGACTTTTGTTTTAACTGTTTGGGCACAATTCACAGCTCTCTGCCACTCCAGTCTTAGAGAGCATGATGCCATGGTGGCCTGGGCAAATGGAAGAACACTCTAGCCCTCAGCCAAAGGAAAGTTCCCATTTAAATAAGGAAAAGGGGGCTGGGGATTTAGCTCAGTGGTTCTGGCACCTGCCTCGCAAGTGCAAGGTCCTGAGTTCAATCCCCGGTACCAAAAAAAAAAAAAAGAATAAGGAAAAATCAGGCATCATGGCACACCCCATGATCCAGCACTTGGGAGGCTGAGGCAGGAGGATCACCATAAACTCAAGGGCAGCCTGGGCTACACAGCGAGACCCTGCTTCAAAAAACCGAGAGAGAGAGAGAGAGAGAGAGAGAGAGAGAGAGAGACAGTTTTGAGTTCACAGTGCGTAGGGAGGTAGGCCTTGCTGTTTTAACCCCTGCATATCTTTAGACCCCCTTGCCAAAGACCCAACTAGATACCTGAAGTAGAAGTAGCTTTTGAGACCCAGGTGTTCCACGGTGTAGTTTCACTATGATTCTAGAACAATAAAGTTTGATAGGTCCACTCAAATACCGCATCCCAGAATCGTAATTAGACCCTACGTGTTTTTTGTAGGCTACTTCCGCAAGATATCCCTAAATGTCCAAATTTAAAAATGACTTTCTCCCACAAAATGTAGTAATATAGAAATGAGACATTCTGGTGAACTTTTAGAACTAATGATTCCATAAGTAAAAACCGATGTCATTTATAAAGTTATTAAAATAAATTTTCACTAAAATGAATTCCTCTTTGTATTACATCATGGTTAATAATTTTAACTGTGACTTTTTGTTATATAAAAAAGAATTGTTTTTTTTTTTTTTTTTTTTTTTATGTACAAGCTATCAGCATGCTTGCCTGGGGCTCTAACCTTTGCCCTTCTCTGGTTCCCAGCTCAGGCAGTTCAAAGTGCTGATGTAAGCCAGGCTGGGTTGTTAGGACCATGGTGGAGCAAGCGAGGAAAAGGATCCTTTGCCTTTTGTCCGCCTTGAATTTGGCAGCTCCTCCCCACGGCTGGTCTGAGGAGAGGCCAGGTGCTGAGCACTTACTGTGCTCGACATCAAGCTCCTCATCCTCCCTCGCCAGCAGCAGAGTCTGCCCACGGTGCCCCTCTTTAGCTTCAGATGTAAAAAGCTAAAGGGAAAAGAAGACTTCTTAAAGTTGTGAAGCCGCTTTCCTCTCGGAAGTGCTCACACAGGCCCCCACTTTCTCCTGAGTTTTCCTCCTGATCTCCCCACCCCAGGAGCTTCCCCAGCCCCTCGCTGCTCTCCCAGGTCTCTGCCCCTCCCCGGCTGAGCAGCTTCCATGCAGAGCCTTGTGCCCGACTCTTGCCATCCCCTCTTTCTCCGCTCACGGCATGGGCAGCAGTGTCAGGTCTATTCTGCAGGGACTGGAGCCCAGAGTGGCCCTGTCCGCCTGCCGGTCCCCCAGACCCCACCCAGCTAGGTCCATCCTTTGTCTTGGGACCTGGCCTCCCATCCAGCACCAGTGCTAGTGGGTAGCTCTTAGGTTGGATCGGTTTGGTTTGGTTTAATAAGGAAACAAACTCTTGCTTCAAGAGAGTTACTGTTTTTTGTAGAAAAAGTGGGTACTCCCCTGGGGGCGCGCTGTCTGACGGCCGAGATGCCTGGCACCCCACAGAGGCACACCCCCCCCATGGAACCCCAAGGTGCCTTGGGGAAATGAGAAGTTACTTTGTGTCATGACCGCCATCGATGGGACCTTCCACCCCACATGTTAAAATCTCAGATGCCGCAGTGTTTCGGGTGTCAGGATGCACACACCTGTACCTCCGCCTCTGCTCCCGTTTGTCATACCTCATGAGATTGAGACTTAACAAAAATATAGACACGGCTCATTCTATTGAGGGAAAAAGGTGTGTGCTTGGAGCAGCGCCCACCGCCTGGCCATTCAGGATTTTACAGGCAGAACATTTAAAGCCACCTTGTGTTTTCACAACCATAGGCACAAATGAAATCATGGTTTGGTGCTTGTCCAAGAGCCTGGACGGAATCAAGCTGAGAGCACACAGCAGTAAGCCAGGCCCCTCCCCATCCTCCAGAACCGCTCAGTTAGACAAGCAAAAGCCTTGTGCTTCCAAAGGATGTCTACCAGAAGGCATCTGGGAAGTTGCCACAATACAGACAGAACAGAAAGCTAGTGGCCGCCAGAGTTCAAGGACAAGGACGGGAAGTGGTCCTCCCCTTCCCTCACCGAGAGGCTGCCTTGGTGTTTGATTTTGGAGTCTCTGCCAAGCCTGTGCAGAAACGATTTTTCCATTGACCCAATAAATGATTATGTAGCGGCCAGGAGACCCGTATTCAACACCCGGTGCTGTTACTAGCCCACAGGGTGGCACTGAGCAAGGCAGTAAACCTCTCTGTGCCCGGTGCCGTCATGTGAAGCTGGAACAGGATCAGCCCCATGGGGCCTGCTGTGAAAAAGGGGATAAATGGGTACTTACTGTCTGAAGCCCCATTGGAGAGTCAGAAAGCACCACCGTATCTCCTGTGTGTCTGAGAAGCCTCTGTCTTCCCGAGTTGCTGGGAGACGGCTGGGCCACCCTCTCTGCTGGGTTTCCTGTCCCCTGCCCGGGCCAGCTCCCTTGTTCCACATTCTCTGAGAGGCTGTGCTTTCTCACTCACACTCTCTTCCCCCCCACTCGTAAGTGTTTGCAAGCACATGCCCAATTCCCATCAGCCTGGAGTCTGCTGGTGTCCCCAGACGCCTGCCATCCAGCACCCCTACCCCAGTTGCTGTGGAGCTTTGGGAGCCCCATGGTGGGAAATCACCCGTGTGTACCCTGTATACACACAGGTGCTAGGGAAACGTGTCGCTTTACACTTTATTCTGACCAAAAAGTCCCTTTAAAAAGTGCAGGGCAGATTTTCAAGTGGCTGGAAGTCATGACTCACAGAAGTCCAGAAAGATTTAATGAGGAAATGCAAGAATCCAGTACAAGTTAGAACAATCACGTTCCTGTAGCTTCAAAACATGAGCTCAGTTGCAGCTTCTGAGGGACACCTTCTATTTGGATTCCAGAAAAGACAGTCACTGGTGTGACTGCATTTATTTTAATCTTTGTTTTTCCTACCACTGAAAGTAGGAGCCATAGCATCCCTGAGAATTCAGAAAGCCCACCATGGAAGTAGACACAGGCTAGGGCCCTTCTGGGGTCCCTTTCTCCCGCGAGTTCCAGAGGCTCAGTCCGCACAAGGTGTGGCCCAAGAGAAGCATGGGCTGGCTACACAATGAAAGAGAAATAAGCGACTAGTAAGGACAAGCCGTAGAAGGCACTGGTACCTCTGGACATCTCACCTTCAATCATTAGGGTTGTCAAGAGCCTTCTAGGCTGGGATGCTGAGTGGAGACCGGCGCTGCCCAGATTCTCACAGCCAGAAAACAGGCAGATTCTTGCTACCTCACAGGGTCGTAATCTTGGGAAAGCCTCACACAAAAGCCAATGCTTTCACCAGATGTCAGCCGCGACCAGGTGTAGGACTGGCTGCCCCCATCACAGTTGGCTCTGACAGGTAACAGAGCACCCCCTTTGGGCAGAAAGCTTCACTGAACTGCAACTTGCAGACCTTCACCCAGGCTACCCTAGCTCCCAAGTACAGGTATGCCTGGCGTCCCCTGGCCAGGGGCTCCAAGGTTCAGGGATCTGAAGACGCAGTTTGGAAGGCACTAAGAAAGGCCACCCGTGCCCACCCTGACCACCTCCCTTGTCTGGACAGGCCGTCTCTGCCTCAGGGCTGTCACCAGTTCTGAGAACCAGCTCCTCCTCGCCTACCTGGAGGGAAGGGTTGCTCTCCAGTGACAGGGTGCCTGACTCTGAGCCGGGCTGCTTGGTCGGGAAGCAGCTTCCCCTGCGATTTGGGGCAGCTGCCTTAGACTTTCATTCTGGGGCTCCTATTTGAAACCCCTTTCTCGAAGCCCATGGCATCTGTGGTTTCACCTAACTCAATCTCAGCTGCTCAGGGGGATGCCTGCTGGTCTCTCTGAGGGGTCCCCTAGGAGTCCCCCAAGTGAATTTCCTGTGCACCCCCACACTTCCAAACCTGTCAAAACTCCACCCAGCCACTCCTGCTCACTGTGGCTCCGCTCAGACTTCCCAGTGAATTAAGGGCTGACCAGCGCCCGCTGCATGAGGTGGCTCCGCTGCCCCTTCGTGGGACATCCCTGGGACAGCCACAGGCACACAGCCTTAGATGTCCGTCAGCAAAAGGAAAGCATCCACAAGACAAGCTGCCCAACTCAGCTTCTAACTCAGGCCCGGCCACCTGCTTGGGTTTGTGCAGCCCAGGTTCTAACACCCTGGCTTCAGCTGGAATCCTATGGTACAAGTATCTGCTTGGACTTCATTTCTTCTGAATCCCCATCCACTGTAGGAAATGTGCAGCCGAAGCGGCCAGGCAGCTAATGTCAGCACGTTCTGGGGTAGCTGGTTCTGGGTTCGGTGGAGTGGAGCGGCCGGGTTCCCAGGAGCTTTGTGTGTGGACTGGAGGGCGCTGCGTTGTGACAGGAGAGAATTGGGCCCCTGGGTTCCACCCACACTTGACCTCTGCTAGCCGTGTGCTCTTGGGCAAGGTTCTTAACTGCTGTTTTCCTGAGTATCACGGGGAGGGAGAAATAAACAGGAAGCTGGTGAAGGAACTAAGTGCATCCCTATTTCACCAGGAGGCCAGGGACGGGGCTGGCCCCTGGCCCCTGTTTATCATCGTCCCCATATGCCTGTGCGCGGCCATCAGAGCAGCCCCACAATTCCACAGGCTGGTGCTGGCGGCTCCACAGGGATTGCTGGCTCTGTCTGTTGTCTTTGAATCACACGGCTGGGGAGTAGTTTGCATAGATTCCCAAGTTTGCAATTAAAACAATCAAGAAACAATTTTCACTATATAAGAAGGAAAAGAGAGCCAAACAGAAAGTCTCTCTTTAGCAGATGTTCAGCTGTGAGCCACGTAGAAACACTCTCATCAACCCAGCAAGACTTGAAAGAGACTGAGGGAACATCTTTTCTCCTAACCCAGTGTTTTTCAGCTCCTAATATCATTTCACATTTAAAGGTGACAGCAATATCTTTAACGTTTTTCTATTGGATTAATAACATTTAATGTTCAAAGCAATAAAGCGAAATGTTTTCGTGAGCATGCTTTATATCGCTAGTGGAGAATACAAGTTCAAGAAAAAGAAAAAAAGCACATACACAAAGTCACAGATGTCAAGAGCCATAAGCCCCAAAAAGGAGCCCAGCCGTGGAACCCGTGGCTGGGTGGGTGGGCACAGGCTGGGCTCCAGGAGGGGCCGGTGCTCATGGCAGTGTGCGCGTGGAGCCTGCACCCACCCACCCGCCATCCATCTCCACCCAGCAGCGGAATATGACAATGTTAGCATTTTTCATTTCCCTGACGTTACCATTAATAAAGCAATGATCCAAAAGGGGCTTTGCTGAGTCGGTTCTTTATGCGCCCATCACTCACGACGAGATAATTTCACACAGGATCGTTTTAAAATTAAATGACGATAAAAACGCTCTGCTGTTCTGTGTTCACCAGTTCATGGAAGTCTATCAAGTCATTAATGTGTCATGACAAACTGCTCGATGGATACAAGAGTAATTAATTATTTGAATAAATAACAAGTTGAACTTGGGGCTCTGAACCACGGTGACACCCGCATCCCATTAAGGGTGTCTTGGAAGCCTCGTCAGGGCACTGGTATGAAGAGTTAAAACGCAGGCCAGGGGCTTGGAAGTGATGAAAACCCACTTCGTAAACACAGGGTAATATTTTACAGAGAGAAAGCCAAAATGTCACATTTCCGCGCCCACCTGGAGTTCAGTGTCAAAAGTTCTCTGGCTGTGGCCGTTTCAAGATACCACTTGATCGGTGATGATTTCAGAGAACAATTATACAGATTTTCATAATCACCATTAATCTCTGCATATTTTTCAAGATAATTACAGCAATTATTATTTAGATTTCTCTTTTATATGCCCATTGTAGAAAGGAACAAGTGCTTATTATACTGGATAGTTCAGAGAACCTTGGATTAAAATTCTTTGTCATCTCTGCTCATTATTTCAGCTCATATTGCCTCTGTAAGTTCATCAGCTCTAGAAATTAGAGTAATATTCGCAGGCTCTATTATTAAGTCTCACGGCTGCACTTGGGCCGCGGCTGGAGTGGCTGGCTGAATTGTTCATTCGTGGAACTGCTGTGTTCGCTTGGAATTACTGTCAGGTGGCAGGAGATGTAGGTGACAGGTGCAGTCAGAGACAGTGGCGGCCTCACACCTATTTTCCCTGAAAGACCTACAAAGTGAACTAACAACCAATATTTAGAGGATACATTTTTTTGTGGCATGCCCTTTAAAGGTTAATACTAAATCTGAAACCGGGGTGATTTACGGCATTGTATTTCATAGACAGGGCAGCTAGATAGAAGGCAGCACACTCCCTGGTATTTCCACATCAAAGCGGATGTCACTTCAGTCATGGGTCCCGCCTCAAGCTGCTCTTTCATCCCCGTCACCACAGCCCAGAGAGCCTGTGCACAGGAGCAGTGTGGGGAAGGTGGCTGTGCTTTGTACTGCTTCCAAAAGGAACTCTTTCCCGTGGGAGCCATGCTGGGAAATTCTGCCTCCCTGGGGGTGCGGCGCTCTGTCCCCTGTGCCTTGTCCCAGTTCGAACATTAACACTCAGTTGTTCCATCCTTTCACACCCATGCCATGAGGACCATCTGCACTTGACCAGGTGCTGCGAGCCCCCTCTGACAGGGATAGGGCTGCCAGGGATTGGATTTGAACTGGGGTCCCAAATTTGAGTCTCCTGTGAAATAGGGGAAATCTAAGACATAGAAATCCCTTTTTTTCCTCCTCAGATTGTTTTGTTGGTAAATAATGACTTGGTTTGAATGCACTCAAGCAGTCCAGGCCTCTGTGAAATGTGAGTTGCATTTAGACTGATCCCACACCTTCAGCAGGTCACTCTAATGTGGTGTGTGCCTGTCTGTCACTCCAGCAGGTCCGTCCTTTCTCTCTTTCTTCCTTCCTTTCTTTCTTTCTTTCTTTCTCTCTCTCTTTCTCTCTCTCTTTCTCTCTTCTTCTTTCTCTCTCTCTTTCTCTCTCTTTCTCTCTTTCTTTTTCTCTTTCTCTCTCTCTCTTTCTTTCTTTCTTTCTTTTTCTTTCTTTCTTTTTTTCTTCAGCTCTGGGGATTAAATCCAGGGCTTTCACACTGCGCTACATCCCAGCCCCTTTCTAACTTGAGATAAGGTCTTCCTAAATTGCCTGGGTTGGCCTTGAACTTGCAGTCCTCCTGCTCAGCCTTCCATAGTGCTGCGATTACAGGCATGCACCACCATGCTCAGCTATGACTGGCCTTTTGAATGTCTCAGGGGCTGAAGAGAGCAGGAATCCTGGGTCATCCTCTCAGACAGCTTCTCCGTCAGTGGCCACGCCTCAAGGGCTCACCTTCAGCCTAGGACTTGGCCTCAGCCTTGAAACTTTCATCCTTCATGCTCTCCGAGTGTGGGACAGAGCCACAGTCCTGGGGAGCTCAACCCATTGTTGGAGTCAGAAGATCTCTGTGTTGCAGTACCGAAATGGCACATTTGAAACTTTTACTTTTCAATTTGTCGACAGTCTTTTTTCAAATGTTAACTAAAATTTATGAGACAATTCCAGTCCTGTTTGTGCAGTATTCAGGTCTACCCTCTTATTGCTAAAGTCCTTGGACAGATAAATGAATGATGAAACCGCAAATCAGGTAAAAAAGACATCGGATTGCCCCTTTGTCATGGGGTCCTAAGTAATTGCCATTGCAAAACAGCTTTCTGCTGTTCTGCAGATTTTAGGGCTCTCTCTGTGCACTGGCTGTCCTGAGTTCCCACAGTGCCAGGGGCGGGCTCCTTCATGGTCCTCCTGATGAGAACACTGGGAAGATGGTTTGAGCACTGCCCAGGGAGTCCAATAAGTGGCAGCTCGGGAGGTGTCCAGGAGGGACACCTTTTCCACTGCTTTCAGGGGCCATGAGCAGGGAGGTAACAATGGGCTGTGTGGTGGAACCTCTGGCAGGGAGAGGGACGTATGGCACCCAGAATGTGTGACTCAGTGGAAAATGGGGACTGGGAGGCTGGGGCCCAGTCCTAGGGGCCTAGATCCTAAGGTGTATGGAGCTGAGTATGGGGGTAGCTTGAGTACAAAGCGAGACTGGGATCTGCTCGTCAGAGCCACACTGGCTTTTGGACATCACCCTGTGCACCTTAGCGGGGAGCAGAAGCCCTGGCAAGTCCCTTCCCTTCTGAATTCTTGCCCCTTCTTGGTAGAGCAGGATGGAGACCCCTCTCGGAGACATCACGGTTTAGGTGAGAATGTCTGTGGGTGCCCTGGGCCCCTCTTCTCCCCTGGGCAGACCCTTCCTGATGCCTGTGCTCCAGAGCAGGGGGGATGACACCAGCCTCGGAGCCTGGGAGGGTCTATGACACCATCTTTTCCAACCACTGGTCTCAGGGTAGAGAGGGAGGCGCCTGACCCAGGCCCTGCCAGTCTCTTTGTACCATACTTCTGAGAAGCCTCTGGAAAGGGATCTGGATGAGGATTACAGAAATCTCAAAATGGACAGCTTTGTGGACTTCGTAAATTGCATCCTCTGGTAAGCAGGTTCTCCAGGCACCAATCCTTGCGTAATCCTCATGGCGACCTTCGCCGTGGTGAGACTGACAATACCAGAGGTGGGTCTTAGACCTCATCCAGCCAGGACTTCTCAAATCTAGGTGCATAGAATTTCCCAGGAGCTTTGAAACAATGCCAGGCCCAGAGCCCACCCCTCAGACCACTTACATCAGAATCTCAGCTAAATGACACCAGCAGGTGAAGCAGTCTTTTAAAACTTACCAGATGAGCACCAGGATGACAGCCACTGATCCAGCCCAAACTTATGTGGGGTGTGTGTGTGTGTGTGTGTGTGTGTGTGTGTGTGTGTGTGTGTTAGTAAGCATTGGACCTAGGGCCTTTGTACTGAGATACATCCCCAGACCTTTTTATTTTGTGACAGGGTCTCACTAAGTTGCCTAGGCCAGGCTTAAACTTGCAGTCCTTCTGCCTCAGCCTCCTAGTGTGCTAGAATCACAGGTACGCGCCACCATGTCTAGCTAGCCCAGCCCTTTTACTTAAAACTGGAGATCCTAAGACAATTGACCCAGCACTTGGGCCCCTGACTGCTGGGCCAGGCCTTTTCTCATCATTGTTTACTCAACAGTTATTTGCAGATGCATATTATATGCTGGGCTCTGTGCTAGGAGCTGGAGACACAAGCATCACACAGCTGTCAATGCACAGTGGCCTCCCAGTTGGTGGGGGCTGGGGCGGGAGCACCTTGATCACAGTCCTTCCAACAGCTGGTCAAGAAAGTCTTCCCTCGCCTCGTACCCCATCCCGTGGTGATGATAATCCTAGCTAACACATTGGACATTCCTTTTACATGCCTTCTCCTTGTGGGTCCTTGCATCGCCTCTAGGATGCTCAGCCCCATAGAAAGGCTCAGTAAGTATAGAAAGACACAAAGAAGACTGCAGTGTCTGGATAGACAGTGGTACCTCGGTTCACGAACTTAATTCTTTCCATGATTCAAATTTAAGTTCTGCGCCCTGGATCATGGAAAGAATTTAAGTTTGTGAACTGAGCCACCACTGTAAATCCATCTGGACCTCCTCACAAAGATCCAGACCCTCCGTTCATCCGTTTTTTGCTACCTAACCAATTGGCCTAAGACTTAGGGCTTGAAACAGCCAATATTTGTAATTCCTCTTGGTTTTGTGGGTCAGCAGGTGGCCATTCTGTTCCGGCCAGCCCAACCTGACTGTATGGTCTGGGGTGGTCACATCCACAGGCGTGGCAGAGGGTGGCTGGCAGGAACACACTGCATGCCCACCCCACACATGCACACACTCACATTCCATCCCACTGGCTCTAGTGGAAAATCATATTGACTGAGAGAAGTTTAATTTTTAATGTCCCTTCACCTTATCTGGGACTGTCATGAGTAGGGTGTGCAGGAGCTGTTTCTCTTTTACACCTCAGTATCTTGCAGTATCTCGTTGACCGTCGTCGGTGTGGCCTGCCGTGCTCTTTCTTGGTGGTGAGGTTCATGTTATGTGTTGTAGCTGCTGCTGTGCCATTCCTGAGACCGTCATGCTGCTGCTTGACCCGGGATTGGTGGTTAGCTTGGCTCGCCTAGTGGAGGAGGAGAGTTTCTTCACTGTAAAGTTACTATCTTTCCTTCCATAATTAATATGTACTTTGTGGAAAATACTTTAGGACCATATGCATAGCTTGTTCCTCATTTAACTTTCACCACCAATTTCATAATCCGTTGAGTCTTATTACTTAGCCTGTCATCTCCTCCACATGTATTGGTTGGTATTTGATTGTAAGGTGGAGCTTTCCCTCATCCCCAGCTTATTTATTTATTTATTTTTATTGCCGTGGACTAACAACTTCTTATTCATTATCATCATCAATTATTTGGATGCTCAAATTGTTCCGTATTTAGCTGGGGGGGAGCTCCTTCAGGCTGGCTCCTACCTCCTCCTCCTGTGATTCTTTAAGGACATCTTTACTGTCTGGCACTGGAAGACGTTCCTGGCTTTTCTTTCCCTGCCAGCCCTGAATCAGCAGCCATTTCTCCAAAGAACACGTTTCTGTGGCAGATGCTGGGACTGAAGTCTGGGTTCCAAGTGTGACTCACTGTGTATCGGGTGTGACTGTTTCTAGGGCCTTTGCAGAGAGAAATGTGTGTGATTGTGTACATGTAAAGGTATAGTGCGTGCATGTGCACACCTATCTATGTAAACACACAACTGTCTACATCTACATATTAAAACCAAGTTCATACTGAGTCCTCATTCCTGTCTTCTCATTATTATTATTTTTTTTGGTACCGGGGATCGAACTCTGGACCTCATGCTTGTGAGGCAGGCAGCGGAACCACTGAGCTAAATCCCCAGCTTCTCATTATTTTTGACAACTTCTCTTCTTCAACTTCAGCATTGAATGTTAGCTTCCCTCCACTTTGTCCTGGGCCTGCCTCTCCTCTCACTGTGTTTTCCTTCAGGCTCTGCCACCTCTCATGGCCTCAGTTGTCACCATGCTGGTGATCCCAGACTCACCCCATCCCTACTGTCCCCACGGGTCCGACTCCTGTGTCGCCCTCGGCCTGTCCTTCCCAGTCAGTCTTGCTCTCTGGGTCATGACACGGTAGCCCGTGTGGACCTATTTCTTCCCTGGCATGTCTCAAGCCCCCCAGACCCAGCACATACTTGCCCTGCTGCTCCCCACTCACACCCCACCCCAGTCCCCGACATCCCCCTCTCCCAGTTGGTGAAGCCAGAATCCCAGAGTCACTCTTGTTCCTTCTGGCCCCTCTGCAACCCAAACAGCATCTCAGCCCTTTCCTCCATCCCCACTGCCTCGGTCCTTGTCCTGGCCACCTGCATCCTCACCTGAGTTACCAGCAGGACTCCAGCCCCACTCCCTCTGATCCATCCTCAAGGGAAAAGAAGGTAGCTTCTCAAACGGAAGTCTCACTGTCTCTCTCTCCAGCCCACAAACCCTCCAGTGACTTGTCAGGAGCCTCACGATGACCCTCGGGCCATGTGGCGTGACACTCAAGGCTCCTGAGGCATTGACCCTTGGTTTTGTCCCCTATTTCTATGAAGCTGTTAAAGAGACTGAGAAAGAGCTACAGGTACCAACACAGAAAGCTCTCTGATAGTGAAGTAAAAAACAAACTGCAAAAGGGTTATGCTGCAATGCTATTTGTATTAAAATCACAAAGCATGATTCAGTATTTCAGTACACAGGCAAGCATGTATGTAAATGCATAGAAACTGGGCTGGGGTCGCAGGGACTGTGCCCAGATGGTGACAGGGCTGGCCTCGAGGAGGGTCCAAGGTCAGGGGCTCTGGGTCTAAGGTGCTTTCATTTAAGCTGTCCCATGGGAATGTTTTCCTTACGGAATATATTCTTGTATCGAGCTACTGAAAAACACAACCTAAAAATATATGTTTTGGTTTCAAGAGGGTGAAAAGGAGCCACGGAAAAAAGCGCATCTTCTCTGCCAAGGTCCCCACCCTGGAGGTGGGCAGTCATCTGTGATTTCAATGGTGGGCAGCCTGTCCCATGGCCACCAAGCCTTTGCCTTCATAACACAGTGACACAGTTGAACTGCTTATCGTAGACCAGGTGCCTTACCTGAGGATGCAGTCCTTGCTGGCCCTTCCAGTTGCTGTTTATTCTGTATGTACAAAGGCTCTGTGGTTGGTCTTGAGCTCACCAGGGCTTCTGTGTTTGTCCCCCGAGGAAGCAGGGGTGGTGAACACTGCCCCAGGAGCACCAAGGCACTTTGTTTACTCTAGTAAAAGTGTTCCAGGGTTGAATTTAGCATTACCTTGAGCAAAATGCAGTTGGACTCTTCCCCAGCCATTAAATATTTATGAAGTTTAAAACCTTTTTTCTTTGGCAGTACAGATTAAACCCAGGGCCTTGCACACGCTAGACAAGCTTTTCTCTGGAGGATTAAGGATGTTCTGGTTGGCATATGTTATGGTTTAAATACAAAGTGCCCCCCACCACCACCAAAGACTCCTGTATTGAGGGCTTGATCCCAATGCGGCAGTGATCAGAGGTGGGGCCTAGAGATCATGATCGTGGTAGCACTGACCATGACATTCAGTCCATAGCTGAATGGGCTTACTAGGAGGCAGGGCCGATACCCGGCTTTGAAGGTTACATGTTGTCCCCGCCCCTTTCTCTGGCTGTCTCTGTCTCTGTCTACGTCTCTACTTCCTGGCTGCCGTGAGGTGAGCAGGGTTCCTCCTCCACACCCTTCCTTCATGATATTTCTGCCTTGGAGCCAGCTGACCATGGACTAAAACCTCTGAAACTGTGAGCCAAAATAAACTTCTCCTCCTCTAGTTGTATATGTGAGGTATTTGGCCACAGTGACAAAAAGCTGACTAGTAACGGCTGTTTCTAGATTTTGCTGGGTGTGGCATGTGGTCTCCTGCCCCCCTTCCTCCCACTTCTGCCCCAGCTGTCTGCAGGGGGGCTTGTTCTGAGGAGGAGCTCAGAGGGCTCAGAGTACAGGAGTGTGGAGAAATGAGGTGCCCGTGATTTAAGAGAACAGTGACTACTGGGCATTCTGGGTAGCAGTTGGGGCTGGGGGCGTTTGGGTGTGTGACTCAGATTGCCGGTACCAAACAGAACTTCAGAGAATGTTCATTTGTAGGGTGGAGACACTTTTCTTTCATTAACTTCCTGAGTGCTCAGAAGCAGTTTTCTTCACTGTGTTTTGGGAGCTCTTGCCCAGGGGACACCAGACAGCCCAGATTTAGCCTGACGCTAACTGTGGAGATGATGGGCACCGGGGAGGCCCATGACCAGGGACCCCGTGAGTCATTCCTTGGCATGTACTGCTTTGGTGACTCGAGAAGCCCTTGGATCAGGAGTCAAAGCGCATGGTTTACAGTACATGATATACTATGGCTGCACTCAGGATTTCATGGAATGCAGAGTTTACCACGGAAGCACATTTTCCTCTGAACAGCAGGAATAGTAATAATAATAATAATAATAATAATAATAATAATGCCTAACAGTTATCAGCACTGGGTTTGTACCTAGAACTTTGTTTTTGTCTCACTGAAACTTCCTAGCAATCCAGGCATTCCTGTCTCCTTTCTCCTGCCCTTGAGGAAAGAAAGGCTCAGAGAGCTCACGCTTGCCCTGCGTTGCACACTAGTCAGAGGCAGGCTTGATCCAGGCAGTGCCCGGAAGCAACAGTCAGCTGCTTGGAGTAGGAAGATCACTTTCAAGGGGCTGCTATAGGGCGGGCTCTGCTCAGCCCTTTCACATTCGGCATCTCGTTCCTCTCCCGGTGCCAGAGGTGCCAGAGAATGGGCATGATTATCCGCACGTGGCAGATGCAAATCTGACTCAGGTTAAGCAACTTGTCCAAGGCCACACAGCTCACAGACAGCTGTGCCTGGCTTGGCACGCGTCTCTGACACTGTGCCCGCTCGCCTCCCTCCCCACGATGCTGCCTCTCACGCGTGGGGCTCCAGAGGCTCTGCCCATGGCTGATAAATCACTCCTTTTGGCTTATGAATAATGTGGCAAAACAAATTACTTCGGGGATCTAGAAGGAAGTTGTTGGCCTTGTGTAAACTCAATTGGAATGTCACCGGGCAGACAGCTCTGGAGGCGTCTACAAATATCTTCCCAGGAATATCCCCAAAGTGAAATCACCAGGAAAGCACAGAGCGGCCTCCGTGTTTTGGTTTGCAAATGAGTTGTGAGAAATGGCCTCGAGATCTTGAGTTGTTGGCATTTTCCCCATCACAAATTGTAAAGGACTTTCAAAATGCTACAAATACTACAAGAAAGGGCAGAAGAAAGGGTTGGGGTTGCTGGTTATTTACAGCTCCGAGCCCAGAGCAGGTACACGGAATTAAAGACCTCCTACTATTCCAGCTGCATTTAATTTTATTCAGAAAATGACTGCCTGCCAACAAGCCATGTGGTTCACCATCGTCCCCATGTACTTTCAAGGTACTGTGACTCGGGTTCACTTAACACCACCCCATGAGTGTAAGCAGATGACAATTGAGATGCTGGTAATGGAGGCTTTTAAATTTTTACATTTTTACCACCTGATTTATATGACTTTTTTAAATCAAACATGTTGAAATTAAATCCATGTATTGATGGGAGTATATCCTGTCTGTGTTAAGACATCAGCAGACGTAGTCAATGGGCCAGTAGGGTAGCCCTAGGTCCAAAGCCCTTGGGAACTGGGAACTGGTGGGTTTGTGCGGAGCCTGAGGAGCCTGCGGGTGTGTGTAACAAGGACAGTCAAGGGCCAGCTCAGGGGACTGCCTTGGCAGGTAAAATTATAGTTCCCACAGGAAGGGAGGGGCGGGAGCTTCGATCCCATCCCGTAGCCCAGCGCAGTTCCTACAGATTCATGGCAGAGCTATCTGTGCGAGCAGGAATCCAATTTTATGTCCAAACAAATACAGCATGCAAATCGGACTTGCTTCCCTAAGAACAGCAAAGACAGGTATTCAGGTCACCTGGCAAAAAGAAAAAAATTACCACCTCCCCCTTTTCCTTCTTTAAAGTAGGGAGTGAGTTTAATATAGTAGCAGATTAGAGCTTTATTTGTTTAAAGGTGCCGAATCCATAAGCATTCACAATCCTCTTGACTTGTAGTGCCTGATTGTAAAAAGAACAGTTGAATGAGCTCATTGTTTTCTGGGGTTTTTTCTTTAATGTATTTTACAAACACTCCAGTGACAGGCCTGACACGCTGATTTCCATGTACTCGCACTTCAGTTTGGGATTACAGCATTAATAACAGAGTTCCATGCATCGTGCCATTTTTAAGCATGATCGTTATGATAAAGGGCATATACTTAATTACAGGCCTGCTTAATTACAGCTCTGTTGAAGCTCGTTTGTTTAGGAGAATGCTAATTGCGCTACAGAGCCTGCGGCACATCCTTGCTCTCTTCTCTGGATGTTGCTCTGTGCTGTGGATCAGCGTTTTGTTAAAACTGCCACCAAAAATTTAAAATTTTTTAAAAAAAGGAAGAAAAAGAAAATACTGGCTGGTACTGACAGAAACTGCAGTACATGGCTTTTGGTCATTGACACCCAGTTGGCCAGGCAGCCACCCCTACATGCTGGGCACTTCACCTCTGCTTCTAATCCTGTGTTTTTTCACCCTGGTGACAGCCTCAGAGCGAGCTGCAGTATTGTCCCCATTTTACAGATAGGACAGTGAGGGCTCAGAGAACTGAGGTGGCCTGGGCTTGCTGAGTTGGAATGAAAACAGATCTGCCAAATGCCCTCCCCACCACAGCCCACAGCCTCAGCACTAGCCAGGCTCTGGGTTTGAATCCTGGCTCCATCCCAGCGGTGTAATTCCTGCAAGCCTCCGTTTTTGCATATTACCGGCAAATTGTAATGTTAAGGTTCAGTCACTTGCTACGGGTTCATGACCTGGTATGTGGGCAACAAATGTGGGTTTTCTTTCTTTTTTCTCTTTGGTAGGCCAGGCTTTCTTTTACTTCCTAGGCTTGGAGGAATCTTTGCAATATCACCCTGGGGACCACAGGGCCTGTTCAGCAAGACAAGGACTCCTCCCAAGCCCTGCTGATTGGCCGGGCAGGCCAGGGTGACCTTGTACACAATGGACCTGGCTCCCTGTCACCAAGATCCTCGAGCAGTTGTCACGCTGAGCAGGGTCAGTGAAAGACTGGCTGGTAGAGCAAGAGCTGTGATCACAGGGGCTCGGCTCTCGAGCAGTGAAGAAAAGCCAGCTCCGACCAGGGAGAAAGAAAGGAAGGAGGTGAATGCTCCCCATGAGAAGCCAGGGCGAAGATGATTTATGCACAATCTCCGGGAGCACGTGAAAAATATGTGCCATTGATTTTAAGAATTATGTTTGGCAAACCTCTGGACATTTTTAAATATGGAAAGGCTGCCCAGATAAAGAGCAGAAATAGATGTTAGGGAATTAGAGGGGGATTTAGCGGTCCCGCAGATGAGATCCTGCACTGGCTGCCCAAGCAGGGCCCATCTGCCTGGACCTGACCAGTGGCCCTGGAGATGTGGATTATTCCCCCTGCCCATGCCCCTTCCCCGAGGAAGAGTTCTGCCCCTGAACCAAGGGTGATCTGTCTACCCCTCTTCCGTGACAGCTGGCAAATCTTACCTGACGGAGCCCTATCTGGCTGCACTTTCCACCGCATGGACACTTCTCTGGGCTCTAGGGGCACAGGCACAGTGAGCAGCAGTGGCCAGGCTGGCACCTTCCTGGTGGCTGCTTCTCCTTTTCCTCGTGGGCTCGGGCTTCCGGTCCCCTCACCACCCGGGCCTCCTTCACGGCTCCCGGAAGGCCCTGTGAGTCCTGGCACCAGGACCGAGGCACCGTGTGCTTTCTGATGGCACACACGCCCCTTTTAAGTAATCAAACTGCCTTACCGACTTACAACCAAGCCTTTTATTCCTTTTTCCTTCTGTTATTCCACGTCTCTCCCATTCTGCCCAACACAGTTGGATTCTGGACCTCAACTGCAGGACTTCACTTTGACCTCTGTGGACCCTATCCATTCACGTAGCCCAGGGTCCCAGTGTTTCGAGACTGTGATCGGATTTCACTGTGACCCAGCATTTAGACTGTCCTCGTAGGCTCCCTGCCAGCAGGAGTCCAGAAAGCATCCTGTGTGCGTCTTTGTTTAGGTAGCTGATGCCCTGGGTGCCCTTCAGAGAGGTCATTCGGAGTTAGCATGAGCCTATTAATCCACATCTCCAGAGCCCAGTTAGAGAGCCTCCGAACCTTAATGTATTCCAGCCACATTTACCCATCTTGTCTACATGGATAACATGAGAAATTTTGTCAAAATGCTCTGCTAAAACTCACGTGCTTTCAGCCTGCCGTAAGCTTTGATGTGCTAGAATTTTTAAATAAATGAAGTTTGGTCAGCAGGTCACCTGCTTTACTAGCAAAGCTGACTGCGCCTCTTGGTGACTCACTTCTCCTCAGAGCCTCCCATGTCAGTGAGAGTCCTGATCCTCCCGGCTTTCTCTCCTGTGAGTTCCTTGTAAATCCCTTTATTGAAAGAAGGTGAGGGGCACAGGACTGCCCGCCCTTCGGTCACGAGCTCTGGGATAGAGTGGTCATGTATGTACCCAGGGCTCCAGTTCTGGCGCTTTACCCGACAGCTCCTTACACCCAGGCTAGGGTCCAGCCAGTTCCATTCCCCTCTGCTGCTGGCCCAGGCAGGAGTGTGTCAGCCGCAGCATGCTGGGGCCACCCTCGCACTGCCTCTTTCTTCTCAGACAGTGGTGGGAATGCCCCTCCCTTCCTCCTAGCCCATCAGAGATTCCCATAGTGATCACGTCCGGTCTTCTCGCCATTAGCAGCTCAAGAAGTTTCTCTGTGAAGAAATTACCTTAGAGCCCTTCTTAGCATGGAAAGTGGACCCGATGCAGACACTGAAATGCTCACACTGGGGCTGGCCACGGCCCAGAGATCCCCTTGCTCCCCAAGATGGCCTAAAGGGGCTCCACCCATAGAAGGGGCCGCAGAGTCCTTGGTGAGCATAGCTTAAAATCAGCCCTCTAGCTTAGCTTTGCTGACCTAAAAGGATGTGAACTCCTTTCTCTTCTCCCCTCCTGCTTTCCTCCTTCCTGCCTCTGCTGCTCTTCTGCCCTAGAATTGAAAGATTGCCTAGCACTTAGAGGCCTAAGAAGTCCCAGTTCTAGGGAAAGCAGGTTGTCATTTTCCAGGGAACCCACTCCCCAAGGCTGCTAGGCCCTCACCCCTTTCCTTCCTAAAGCCACAGCTTAGCACAAAACCTCAGAGTGAGGCCCGCACCCCAGCCTCAGACCTGCTGGTCTCCCACAAGGGGCCATGAGGCTGAGTTTAGGTCTGCACAGTCCTAATGGAGAACCTAGTCTTTCTCAGCACCCCACTGGGCTGCCAGAGGTCACACTGTGTGGGCCCTGTGTCACATCCTGTGGCCTGATCCTCCCCTGTGGCAAGGTCTCCAGCACCTCAGTGACCGCAGAGTCCTCCTCTGACACTGTGATTAGCAGAGGGAAAGTGCTCACGGAGGTGCGCCCCTGGTCACAGTTTTCTCCTTTGACAGTGACAACCTGGAGACAGTTTAAATGGGGGAAGAGGGGGGAACTACAGAAAAGAAACCTCTGGGACCCCTGATTTCCATCTTCACCAGGTACCCAATCCATACCCTTCCCCTGCATCCTGTTACAATCAAGCAGATTCATAGGACTCAGGCCCTGGGACTGTGACAGTCAGTGACAGTGACCGTGTGTGCCTCCCTGTCTCCACCCGTGGGGCTGGGCATGCACTGCACCCTGCACTCCTTGACACACAGCACCATCTTCCTGTGCAAGGGCTTCAGCTGCTTGTCTGAAATCCCAGCTGGGACTCAGACCCAGGCAGCCTGGCTCCAGGACTCCTCTTCCCTCCCCTTCAACCCAGGCGGGAGGCTCTGCTCAGCTCAGCTGTCTGCTGCTCCCACCTCCTCCCAGGGCGTGGCCCCACTCCTCCTGGCTCTGTGTCCTCTCCTTCCTTCCGGCTGTCAGCCCTGTGGGGCTCCCACCACTTCCAGCCTGGGGCCAGACTCATGGGTGGGGCCCGAGGTTTTCTAAACCAGTTCTTCCCTAGTCCCAGAGGCACACCTGCCTGGTGTGGGGGACATCGAGGCATCTGTCTCCATTAGGTTGTGGTCCCTAGAGACAAGGCACACCTGCTGTCACCCCGTAGCTCCCACTACTGGCTCTGGGTGTCACTCGGCTCCAGCCAGGGACCCACTCATACTCTCTGTGTTGATGTCTTACAGTATGGGACACTGATAATGTCTTCAGCTCCATTTTCTCTCCTTTCTCCTTTTGCAGCAATGGATGGTGTGCCTTTTATGATTTCAGAGAAGTTTTCATGTGTTCCAGAAAGTGTAAGTTTTCTGCATGATCGCCCCTTCTGCCACCCCCAGCCTAAAGTCCCTCTGCCACTGTTTCCATGCATGCAGACTATTGTGGGCGCCTTGCACTGCCTGCCCCAGGGGAGTCATTTTTGCCTCTCTCCTCCTGAGACATGAATCCCACAGCCTGGTGACTCTGACTCCTGCGAGCTAAGGGGGTGTCGTGCTCATCTCTAGGCCCCTTCAGCTGATACCTGCACCTAGTAGGTGCTTGAGAAGTGGAAGCAAAGAGCAGTGAGGGCTAGTGGGGAGTGAGAGGAACTGGTAGACAGGTTCATAGGCTGCCGAAACTTTCATTTCCACCATGACAGTAAATTGCACTTCACTGCTTGTGAAGGCTGTTTCTCAAGTTCAGCTTAGTCATTTTTGTTCGTTTTTATTTAACAGTGACAGTTTCCTGCAGCAAGGAGGCTGTCGCATTTTCCTGGTGCATTGCTGTGTCCTCTGCTGTGGCTCAGAGGATTGGGTGTGCAGGGCGCCCCTGGCTGCAGGTCTCTGGCCTCACTGACTCCACCGTACACTGGAGCACCCCAAGCTCCAGGCCAAGCCCTGAGCACCTTGAGTACAGAGGACTGAATGAGCCGGCCTGGACTGGAAGCCGGGATCCAGAACTTGAGAGCCACCTGCCATGCACAAGGCCCTGTGCCGGGCTGCAGGCCCCAAGTGCCCTGCTGGGGACACCTCTCAGACAGAGCCTGCGCCCTAGGACAGCAATGGCCCTCCCTAGGTACACAGGCCTGGCCCACACCAGCTCAGAAAATTTGTTTCGGGCATTTTATCCTTTCTGCAGAAGACTGCTTTGAGTTACTACTCAACATGAAGGCCTCAGTTTGGGCACCAGCTAAAGACCCCTTCAGTGTTTTTCTTGGACCCAGTTTAAAACCACCCTGCTCATGATTTGACCTGCTCTGTAGTTTCCATTTTCATGAAATATAATAGGCCTCCTCTGAACCCTTCTGGTAAGCAGCTTAATCTTGAAAAATGCTCCTGACGTGACATGCCGGAGCTTGAGTAACTTCCACAGACTCCACTTGGCCGCGTTGCCATGGAGATGCTGGCGCCTCTCCCGCTGGCTCCCTGGGCGAGGCAGCTCTGCCCTGCTCCCCAGCTCCAGTTGGGAAAGTTTAGTGGAGTAGTTAGAGCCTAATGATGCAACAGCTGGCCCTCTGCTGGATCCGGGCAGCGCGGGCAGGCGGCCCCATGCTCCCGCCCCTCGGGCTGGCCGCACGAAGAGAGCCAAACTGTTTTGTGGCTACTGGCAGAGCAGCCCTGGGAGCGCAGTGTCTAATTTGGTGACCCTGTCCCAAGATTGCCCTTGCAAATGTGCTGCTGCCGACTCAGCAAGTGCTGGAGGCCGCAGACTCAGGCCAAGCCCAGCTCGAGCCCTTCCCAGCTCTTCTCTCCTAAAGTCCCAGCAGCCTGCCCCCGCCAGAGGGCCCACCCAGACAGCTTTGTAACAGGCTAACAGCGGGGGAAATGCTATAGTGGTTTAACCTGCAGCTGCATCACAAGGATCCCAGTTTTGAATCCAGGTCCTTGCACTCCAGCTGGCTTTGTGCTCCGATCATGCAGGAAATCTAGTACAGGCGCTAGCTCCATGCTCACCCCTAGGCTGCTGCTGAGAGGTAGAACCACCTCTCAGGTTCCATCTGCTCATCCCATACTGCCAGCTGCTGACCCAGACCCAAAAGGCTGGGCCCCTCGCCCTTTTGGAAATGTGAAACTAGTGTGCCCAGAAGGGACTCGGACCAGGGCCTCACAGCCAGGCTCCTCTGTTTCAGCCCAGCCACACGGGCCTCCAGCCAACTCGCACTGCCTGTATATTTGGCTTTTTATGCTCTCTTGTTGAAAAGGCAGCATTTGCAAAGAAAGGTCCTCATATTCATGCAATTATAGAAACTCCCATTAGAAGCTAGACATGGTGGTACATGCTTCTAATCCAAGCACTCTGGGAGACTGAGACAAGAGGATTGCAAGTTCAAGCCTAGCCTGGGTAGTTTAGCGATTTGGCAACAACCTGTCTCAAATACAAAACAATTATAGCTTGATGTAAAGCCCCTGGGTTTGATCTCCAGTACTGCAAAAGTAAAGGCCGGGAAGGAGGAAGCGGGGGAGGAAGGAGGGAGCCAGGCCCCCCATTAAAACGCAGTGTTGCTTCTTACTACCTCGGCTTCACAAATGGCAACTGGTGGGCAATTGCTTCATTCACCCGGTGCTTCAAAGACCCGGAGTTCCCTCAGCTCCTTCCCTGGACCCCACAGGCTCCCGGAACTCCTTCGACACCCTGTAGACACAGTGGTCAGTGTGGCCCCTGGTGACACCCTTCACCTTCCATCCCACAGTTCCAGCAAGAAGGAGAAAACCTTGCCTGTGGCAGCAGGGGGAAGAGGTGAAGTTGACCAGCCACAGTGACTGTTGTCTGGGAAGCCACCACCCTCCTAGGTGCCGCAGACATGACTGATGGTGGCCCACAGTACAAGGGCTCGATCCCCCAGAGGCCACCATGCTCTCTGTCACTCCTCCCTGTGCCCTGGCCAATGCTGCAGAGTCACAGTGTCAGCTTCCTGTGGAAGTGGGTGGAGAAATGCTGGCCCCACGGGGTGGTTGGAGATTTCACTCTCGCCATGCATACAAGCAAATATGAAAGAGGATTTTTCTGGCCATTAAAAAGGGTGACTTGGTTGTATTTCCAGATGCAGCCCTTTGATCTCTTGGGAATTACCATCAAATCTCTAGCAGAAATTGAGAAGGAGGTAAGTGAGCTGCCAGAGTGGTGGCAGGTGGTCAAGATCTGCTGTCCAGAACCAGCAGATAGGGTTGCCCTTCTCTGGGGCAGGGGGGAACCTTCACTCAAATTTATTTCTTAAAAAACCCTCACTTTTAACGCATGTATTACTTCCTGTCGAATCCAACCAACATCTTGTCTTCCCTAAGTCTGAAGGTTTTAGGTGGCACACGGAGCAATCAGTTCTATTCATTTTTTTTAAATGGTTTGGTTCAGCAAGGGTGGAAGTTGGGGACAGGCACAAGGTTTTATGATTGGCCATCAGGAGGGCCTTGAGGGAAGTGGTCACACCTCTCAGAGGTTTGGGTCTGACTTAGAGGAAGGGTCAGGGCACCTTGTCCCAGCTTGATGAGTTAGAACCCACTTGGCAGCCTGGTTTGTGGGAGCTTGGACATGTCTCTATAAAACAGATATCCAGGAGAACTCTGAGGACACAAGGTTAAGATGATGAAATCAAACTGGAGGTCAGATCTGCCAGGCACGTCTGCGTCTTCCTAAGACAGCGTTAGAGCTCGAGTCGTCTTTTAGGTATGGAAGGTTGTTAAGCAGTCACGTGCCGCAGCCAGCTCTCCTCAGAGAGGAACGTTTGTCTCAAAGATGGAAACAGTAGAACCATTTCAATATTCTCAGTTCCTTGGGGTTTTCTCTTATGTACCCAGCTAGCAGAAGCAGGTTGCATTATTGAAAGATGGCTGAAATCAAGGAAAATTGAATCAATGTAGTACAACAAATTTCTAAAGCTGTCATAGCAAAAATAAGACAAAAAACTCCCCCTTTGTCTTTGATTTTCAGTAAATCACAGAAACCAACCTGATTGCCATCTATAGTTTCTGGGATTTTTTCCCTTGGAACTTAGTGGGGGAAATGTCTGGCTCCTACCTTAGAAGTTTAAGTGCACAGACTTTCATATTTGCCCTTGTTGAAAGCAAGGTAGCTGTGGATGGTGCTGAGGTCACCTGCCTGTGAATGTCACCTCTGCACAGGTCCCTGTACCCTAGAGCCTGGAGGCCGTGTGGGGAAGGCCTTGCAGGGTGGCCTGCTCCAGCTGCAGGTGGGAAAGTGAGGTCTGGCCCTGGCTTCTTAAAGAAACCAAGTTCATGCCAGCTGCCTAGTAGGAGGTGAGCACTTCCCCCCTGTGCTGAGAGCAGGGATGGCAGCAGAACTGTGTCCAAGCAGTATTCTGAGGATGCTGAAGGGCTGGCAGCGACAGTCTCTGGTGTCTGGAGGAAGGGCATGGCCAACCCAACATCAGGCTTCTGGCCTCCAGTCCCCAGCATGCTGCCTCACCTGTGGGCTGTGACAGTTGCATCTTCACCCAAGCACCTGTCCATGCACAGCTCTGAGCCCCAGGCTTTGCGAATCTTGTCACTGGTCTTCACATCAAGTTGACCGCGGAGGCCTTATTCCTTCCTGTTCATGGGACACAAATTGAGACTTCAGGAACCACCATCTTGGGGAACCTGCCCAAGGCAAGCTTGAGGCCCAGGGCTGTCCTTGGGGCCCTGTACAGGGGCTCTCTGGAGTGGTGGGACAGTGGGGCTTAGGAGGCCGGTTGACTTGGGTTCCAGCCCTGCCCGGGCCTTTGAATTGCCAGGAGAGGGTAACTAGGGGAGGCCCAGTACAAGGCCAGGGCGTGTGGTAGGAACACGGGAAAGCTGTCCTCTTTCTGGTCGGGGGTTCCTCAGCGTGTGTTGTGTCGACATCAGGTGCTCTGAGTCACAGTGTGGCTGCCCCTGAGGAGAGAGCCAGGTGGGGCGCCAGCTCTTGCACTTGACCTTTCTGGGCCTCAGTTTCTTTAGTATAAAATCCAGGTAGTAGTAACAACCCTGAATCCCACAGTATTTGTGGGTCTGAGCCAGCTGCGCGTGCTGTAGAGGGGGCCTCGCTCGGTCTCTGCTGCAGTTGTAGTCACAGTCATCGTCGTCGTCACACCTGGTCTCTCTGTCCACAGATCAGGGTGTCCTGCAGCATCCGTCCATCCCGCTTCAGCAGGTCCTGGCTGACCAAGCCTCACTGAATGTCTCATTTTAGTGATCAGTTAAGATAAACAGGTCGGTGTTCAGTATTAAAGTAAGTTAAAGTTACTTTAAATCAGGGAAGTAGAGGTGAGAAAGCTCTACAGGGTGTAAAACCACCACAAGCGTCACCGGGGCAGGGGACGCCCTGGAGTTTTTCATGCGATCAAGGATTCGAAAGTGACCCACAGCAGCCATCCGCACCTGACTCTGAAGAGTGTGCTGGTAGCCACTCCCTGTGAGCGGCTCCTTCCTCTGCAGCAACCTCAGAGGACTGTCTCGTAAAGAAACCCAAAACTGCCCTTTTCAGCCCCTGGATTCAGTTCAGTGCTGCTTGTCGGAGTCGGAGACCTGAAGAGGAGGTGCTTCTGCAACCACCGGCCTCTGCCCTCACCTCTGTGTTCGGCCTAGAATAGGCAGGGTCCCCTGAATCAAACCAAATTCCCTGGGTTGGGATGATTTTTGGGTTTTTTTACAGTATTTTTGCTCATTTCCATTCTAAGCAAGTCTGGTTACATTTGGAGCGGGGCTCCAGGATCTTGGCTTGGACATTTGCTTTGCTAACGGTAAAACTTTGCATTTTGTACAGTGTTAAACCAAACCCCAAAATAAATCAATAGAGTGAGTAAAGGTGAGACAGTGCCTTTGGGTTTGGGGCACAGACTCGTGACCCCAGACACCTCCCAGATCCCCCTAGGGTTCCTTGGCAAGGGAGGAGAGCCCGGTGCTCTGTGCTCCGAACGGAGCAGATGCATCCCCCATGGGCGCAAGTGGGAACACACACTGGCTGGCATCCCAGTGTGCAGACGGGTGTCTGCAGGGCCATGTGTGGACATGTAGGTGGCAGAGGTGACGTGGTGTGGGGGGGCAGGACACAGGCCCCAATCTGCAGGCTGCAGGGCACCTCGTCTGCCACTTAGGCCTGGCCCGGGACACATTCCTCATCGCCCCTGCTTCAAGCTGGAGTGCAGGCCTGATTGTCCCACCCTGTGTGCCCGGCACATCTGCCAGGTCCTTTAGCAGATTTGGGGGGGTAAAAAGGCACTGGAAAGACAACAAAACCTCTCACAATTCGGACATACCCTGTGGGTGGGGTGGGAAATGAAGGACGCTTCGATTAGTAAAAGCTGCAATTAGTAAATGCAAACTCAAATGCAGTTACTGTCCTTACCCTCCCGCTCCCAGTGAGCGCTGCCTCCTGCTTTCCGTCTCCCCTGCCCCCCACAGGCAGCCTCTGCTCAGAGCAGGGGCCCTGCGTCTTTGCAGGATGCCTGTGAATTAGTCCAACCCGCCCATCTCCCCTCACCACGGGGGCACAGAGGGTTTTCCAGCCTGTCCACAGCCATGCCCTCTGTCCCCCACCCCTGGGGCCAGGCAGCAGCACCCTGCGAAGCCCTCATTGTCCCCGGCCCGCCTGGCCGCCCTAGAGAAGCTGCTCCAATTCCGCAGCCAGCCCTGTGATGAAGCAGCTCCTCTCCGAGTGAGAAGACGGACATATAAATATTCCCTGTCTCCGCCGCTCTTTATTTCCCTTGTAAGCAGTGGCCCCATTTCTCCATCTGATGGATTCCCCCTCGCAGCCAGGGTGGGCGCCCCAGCTCTGCATCCAGGCGGCAGCCTCAGAAACAATCCTGTCCCCTGGCTCCCTCTTCCGCTCCGCTCCTGCCCGGCTCCCACCCGCACTGCTGTGGGGCCTCTGTCCCTTTTCTGTCCCTTTTCTGTCCCACTGGGCCTCTCTGGTCTTCCTCTCCACTTGCCAAGTGGGCCAGGAGGCTGCAGCCCAGACCTGCCTCGCCCGTGCAGCTGCTCCTCTGCCACGACACCACCAAGGCTGGGGTGAACTGCACGGGGCAGTGGGAGTCAGGGCCTTCCAGCCCCGCTCAAAGCTGCCTGCTCACCTGCCCAGCTCCCCCTAAACCAGGGTGCGCACTTTTGAAAAACGTGGCCGGCCGAGGGAAGAGCTCATTAGCCTACCTCCTTCCTGGCGAGCAGAGGACCTCCATTTTCACTGGACTCGAAAGCTGAAAGAGGAGGGAGCGTCTAATTAGTAAAGAGACGATCTAATACTAATCACTCCCTTAAAATTGACAAGGGAGGCAGTTCATTTAACCACTTAATTGCTACAGGTTTTTATGGGCTGCTGTTTACAGACATATTTAATGAAGAAGTTATAAATTTAAGGGAGCTTAAAATTTTAATTTTATACCTAAGTATTTTCCTTGTTCTCCTGTTTGTAGTCAATCCTCCAGAGTGTAGTCACGTGGAATGTTCTTTAAATGAACATATTTGCTAACTGGCGTGATTTCAGTTTTTAAAACATTGGTTCCAGCAATTAGGCATTTTTTTCAGTTCCCAAATGACTAGAGAAATTCGTCTTGATTATAATTGCTCTTAGCCACGCATATCTAATTTGTGTCTTTTTAAGTGTTAATTAGTAAACAGTTTGAGCTGACATCTTTATGTGTTTGTGTGTTGAAAAATGGAGCTTATTGCTTATTTAGCTTGGGGCCGATTCCACTAGCATTTACGTCACGACACTGAGGTGAAATTAATGAAAATACACTTGGCAGCAAGAGGTAAGAAGAATTTTCAAATTCCACTTTAGGAGGTCCGCTTTGCCTGGGCCTCTGCAAAATATGTGGTTAGTTAGGGTGGATGCGGGTCTACATCCTGCAGGAAAGAGGAAAGAAGATTTTTTGTATCGGTAATGAAATGGCAGAGTCCCAATTTTATAAAAGCAAAATGTTCAGATCCCAACACAATTGTTCATTCTTTCTACTTTTGGAAAGCTTTCATTGTGCTTATTAATGTGAACAAATTTCACGGAGGGATAGGGTGCAGCCACGCGATCTGTGGTCCCTTTGCACCATCTAGTGGTCGAGCCTTAAACTGCAATGGGAAACAGTGTCTTCTCTTGAAATTCAGCGTTGTCCTTTGGATTGCTTCATTTTTCAGTCAGGAAGCTGAAATGTTTGGGGAAAGAAACCTGCCCACTTTGCTCATGAGGTAAAAGTTAGTTAAATCAATAGGAACGAATCTATTCTGCTCTTCTTTTGTACTTTGCTTGAAGACAAAGAGCCACTACCTCAAATCTTCCACCTCAGGTGGGCCTGAGACCATTCTGGCCAAAAACAGACTCTTGAGGGCCAGGGATTTAGCTCAGTGGTTCTTCCACCTGACCCAAAAGCACAACGACCCGAGTTCGATCCCTGGTACAAAAAAGAAAAAAAACAGACTCTTGACATTCCCACCACGAAGACATGATACATTGGCAAGGTGCTGGATCTGTTAATTAACTTGATTGAATCTTTCTCTGATGTGTACATAGAGCAAAACATCAAATCATACCCTACAAATACACATAATTCTTGTGACTTAAAAACAAATTTTTAGGTACAGGTGGTACATGGCTGTAATCCCAGTGTTCTGGGAGGCTGAGGCAGGAGTATCACAGATTAATCCAGCCTGGCCAGTTTGAGAACTTAGCACAGCACTGTCTCAAAAAATAAAAGAAGGGCTGGCAGTGTAGTTGTAGCTTAATGCAGTGCCCTAAATTCAATCCCCAGCATCACAAATAAAATAATGACATAATAACCAGTCCCCTGTTGGCTGGCTTTTGAGTTGTTTATTCTCAGCACACGGCACAGTATGCTTCCTCGTGCCTGTACCTTTGTGCCTCTTCCAGCAGGAGAATGAGTGTAACCAGGGATAGAACTCAGGTCCTTGCACTTGTGAGGCAGGCAGCAGAACCATTGAGCTAAATCTCCGGCCCTGCTTCCCATCTTCTAAAGTTGAACATCTCCTCACATGTCTGTGGGCTGCTGTGTTTCTCTTGTGAATCTCTCCTAGGAAGGAAGAAAAGATAGCATCCATAAGAGCTTAGTTAGCTTTCTAAATTCATTTTTAAGGACTCTTTAAAGATAGCAGCTTTTTCTCAGTCATATATTCAAGTACATGCACACACACAATTCAACCAATGTCTTTTCACCTTGTCACTGATGTGTGCTACTATGCAAAAGTTTTCAAATTTTGTAGCAATTTTGTCTTTGTCTTAATATTGTGGTTTGGTTTTCATATCATTCTTAGATTATAAAAACATCCACCCAGGGTTTTTTGGTTTTGGGTTTTGTTTGTTTTAGTAGTACTGAGGATTCGACGAGGGCTTCCACACTGAGCTACGTCTCCAGCACATTTTTTTAAATTTTAAGATCAAGTCTAAGTCCAGATGGAACTTGGATTTGCAGTCCTCCTGCCTCAGCCTCCTTCAGGGCTGTGATTATAGACATGCACCACTACCCCCCAGCTCTTTTGTATTTTAATATATTAAAATGTTAAGTGCTTTTCAAATGCTTAATCCCTCTGAAATGTATTAGCAAGTAAGATCTAGAATCAGCTGTATTTGATTACTTTGCTACAGATGACTTTTTTCTTCCATGACCCTTCAGTGCCACCTTTACCATCCATCTCCATGTGGAAGTGGGCTTGTGGAGGTTTTTCTTGATTCTTCTATGATTCCCAGACTGTTTGAATCTTTTCACTTTATAGTAAGCTTTCGTATGTAGTAGGGTTAGTTCTCTTTTCCCCAGAATTTTCCTGGTTAGTGATGTGATTGTTCTTTCAGCTAAACTTGAGAATCTTTCAGGGGAAGGGGATCTAAACACTCCACGCTGCTGCTTTATGGGAACCACACTGGGTACAGACTGAGAAGGGGTGGTTGGCATGGTCTGTGGAGTATCCCCGTCTCAGGACCAGGTGCCTACGCACCCAGGTGTCTGTGCGTTGCAGGGGTTTCCTTTGTGCAGCTCCCACACGCTCCACCTTCACGCTCAGTGTTCTCATGGCTCTGGTGGACACTCTCATTTCTTCCTTCCTATTTCCTGTCACTTACAAATAATGAAGTTGCTGGCTTTGTTCATTATTCTGGAGCTGGCTGTCTGGCCAACTTCCTGTGCTGTTTTTGAAGGATTTCCGGGGCTCCCACCCCTTCGAGCAGCTGCTTCCTCCACGTGATGCTCCCTTCCCTGGCTGTTGGCGGACACCTTGGCAGGCAGGTCCAGGTCCTCAACATGAGTTTCTAATGTCAGCATCACTGCTGCATTTTGGTTTGCTATATATAAACATGTCCTCTTTTCTTTTGACTGTGTTCAAGAATTGGCCATCTCTTTCTGTTTTCCTAAGTGTTTTGTTTGCATCAGGAATGAGTGGTGGCTTTTTAACCATCTGTGGAGATGCTGATCCTGTGGCACATTCGTGTCCACAGGGTCCTGAATTCTGAGAGTCCTGGGCCCCTCCCCACTGCCCTTTGGGCTCTGCCTGCCGAGCACAGCTGAGGCCCAGGGGATTCATAGGCAGAGTCAGCCCAGGGCATGGAGACTCAGGGAAGCGGAGGAGATATGCTGCAGACAGAGCCACTGCCTGGCTGCAGTCATGAGCTAAACACCTGCTCGGGCAAAGTCAGAGTCAAGGAGAATGTTTGGGCTTCTGCACGTCCTTCATGGAAGGACTTCTCTACCTTTCTCTCGTGATGTGTGGAATTCCTCCCCCTGTGCTTTTTAAACAAGGTAACACCCCAGAATACCAACAAGCAGAAGGTTGCGTAGCATTTGTGTAACATGAGCATAAAGGCAAAGAAGGGGCTACCTTCCCGAGTGTCCCAGCTCTCCATTTTCCACCCAGAAACTGGAAGTCAGCATTGTTTTAGATATTTTCTACCGGTAATCTAGAAGAGGAGAATCAAGACACCTGCTTTCTCTTTATTTCGGGACTTGGGGTTGAACTCAGGGCCTTCACACTGAGCTACATCCCAGCCCTTTTTTTTATTCTGAGACAGGGCCTCACGATGTTGCCCAGGCTGCGTTTGAACTTGCAGTCCTCCTGCCTCAGCCTTCCAGAGTGCTGCGATTACAAGCACATGCCACCATGCCCTGCTCAGATACCTACTCTAGGTGACACGCAGGTGGATTCTGAAATGCCATCTTACTAGGCGAGGCAGCCTGCTGGCAGCGGTGGTACAGCTGTGGTGCTCATTTCGGCAGCAAAGGCACCTGCCAGTCCACACCCCTGCTGCACCCCCACCTGAGCAGGCAGGCTGAGCATGCAGGGGCCAGGAGTGGACTTGCTTCGTGTCCTTGTTAATCGTCCAGCAGTCTCCAGTCCTGCCACCTAGTGTGCTTTCTCCCTTTTTTCTTGCCATATGTGGTCTTCTCAACCTTTCCTTCTCCTTTAAGAGTCGGGGGTGCAAGCACTGTTTCCCCTTCCTGTATAGTGTGTCCCCATCATCCCCCACACTCACCCACAAATGCTATCACAGCCACCTGACCCACTGCCCGGCGGGGTCTGTGGGAAACCAGAAGTGTACACCTCTCTAGAGGAAGCGGGCTCTGCTCACCTGGCTGAAGCTGATGGTTTGTTTGGCAGAAAAGAGGCTCTGCAGCTGCCATGTCTTTCAACAAAGTCTGGGTAAATGTTGGCATTTTATGCAGCCTCACAACCTTTCAGTGTTGGTAGCTACTTGTAAGCACCACTCAGGCTGGCACCGTGTGAGCCTGCAGCCTGCACGTGCTCTGTGGAAATATACAATTCACCATCCACAGGGAGTGAGGGCATGTGGCCACCAGCAGGCACTGGGCTTGGGATTTGCCACACGCATGTCGCTGTGCCGTGGCACGGGGCCATCCCAGAGGACCCAGGGCTGGGCCCACAAGTGGCAGCTGCCAGAGGACTGAAAACCAGCGTGACCAGCCCCAGACCTGAGCCACCAAACTAGCCACTGCCTCTCCTTTGATTAAACTGTGCCCAGCACCTGGCCTGGCGGCCACCTACCCGTCCCTCACCCACCCACCCATCATTCACTTGTTCATCCGCCCACTCTTCCATGCAGCTGCTCTGAACCATGAGCTCAGCCAGGCCGTGGAGCTGCAGAGCTTCCTGAGATATTGTGGGCACCCTGCGCTTGAGGAGCCCCGGGGAACAGGGTGCTTCCCAGAGCAAGGGCCCCTCCAGCTGGGTCACAAAGGCCAAGTAGGACTTTGCCACTCAGGGAGAAGTGCGTTCCAGACAGAAGGGCGCCCAGAAAGGAGCTCAGAAGGGCACAGAGCTGCAAGTGGTGCGTGGCGGAGAGAGGGAGGGGACCCGAGAAGCCACCAGAGGAGGCCTCTGCAGAGCCTGTGCAGTCCCTCTGGCTCAGCCAGCTCAGCTGCTCCCTGTGCTGAAAGATGCGCTTTATGAGCCGAGGGTGCCCTGAGAGACTGGGCCTGACCTGGGCCTGAGCACAGGGAGCAGGTGTCCCTCAGCGGGACTGGCCCCGGGAGGCCTGGACTCAGCAGGAGGTGGATGTGGAGGGCCACTGCCAAGCACAGTGGGCAGAGACAGCTCGATGGGCCCTTGCAGAGGACAGGGCAGCCGCGGTGGGTGGTCCTGGGCTCAGCCAGCATCTTCCCGGGCTGGACTGTGGGGTGGGGACAAGCGGTGCCCGGGTGTGTGGCTCTGGCCCCTAGAACTGGGCGGAATTGAGGGGTGGCATGAACTAAACTGAGAGGAGCCTCTGGACCCAGCATGGCCCCTGTCCAGGGGCTCCGCAGTGGCTGCAGGAGCCCTCCCCGCCCTGTGCAGCCCCAAGGGTGGACGGCTAAGGGTGCCCCCCAGCTTCGTCCCAGCCCTCGTGGCCTTGGTCAGGAGGCTCAGCCTCCCATAGACCTCATTTCCTCCCCTGCACTGGGAAGGCTGTGAGGGTTCTGTCCCAGTACTGCCGGGGCCCTAGGGGTTGGGGACTAGCAGGTCCCACTCCTGTCACCTTTGCAGAGAATGCAGCAGTCATGAGCACGTGTCATCCACTAGCTCTGGTGGGCCTCACCCCAAATGAGGGTGTTGAATGAGGTATTCTTAGCTCCAGAGCATTCTGGGGAGCCCCCACACCACCAGCCTGGCTTCCCCCGCAAACCCTGGTGGCCCCGGTCTGCATGGAGCAGCGGTCTCCAGGTGAAGCACCCGTGGCTTCCCGCCTTGGATCCCATCTTCGTGTCTCCGGGGAACCCCAGTCCTAGCAGGGAATAGCGACTCCCTCTGTGGGCAAAGCAGAAGACACAGGCCGCACTGTGCACCTTCCCTGCTCTGCCCTCCACCTACCTGGCACTCGCCCAGGGAGTGGACTTGGCCAGGGCTTTCCAGACCTGGCTGTTGGGCAGAATTACCTGGGGGTCTTTCGTAAAGCACAGCTCTGCACACCTGCTGAGTACTAGTGCCCAAGGAGGCTGGAAACCACCCTGAAAACCAGCTTGGCCAGCTGGGTGTGGTCACCCCTGTGGTCCCAGATACTAGGGAGGCCGAGACAGGAGGGTCAGAAGTTCAGGGCCAGCCTAGGAAACAAACAAAAACCCAGCCTGGCCCATTTCTAGGAAAGCAGGGCTCAGGCCCCTCCTCCACCCAGCACAGCCTGGGCTGGCCCTGCCCTCTCCTCCTAGAGGCCTGAGCCCCAGAAGCCAGCTGGGAGGATCCAGGCTCCTCGAGGGAGAGGACGTTTCCAGAGGCTGAGCCCTGGGCAAGAGGCCGAGGTGCTTGAGAATTTAGAAGCAGGAGCCAGAGGGGTTGGGGCCCAGGCCCAGGCAGGCCTGGGAGTGGGGGGCAGCGTATTCTGGGAGCCCTGGGGAGGGGGCGTGGGACAGCAGACACCCGCCTGCCTCAGCCTGCCCCAGGCCACCCCATCTTTCTTCCTTAGCCCCCCACCTGTCCTCGCCTGTCCAGGCCTCTGCGGCCGGTTGGGCCCCGGGCTGCCCCCTGCACCTCGCCCTTCCGAGCCCCGAGATCACCGCCTCGCCCTCCTGCCTGCGCTCCCCTGTCCGCCTGCAGCCCCGTGAGCCCCCAGCTCGGCCCCCGCTCCCACCCGCGTTCTGGACACCACCCCAGTTCGCTCTGCGGGCTCCAGAAGTCAGACCCTTGCCTGGCCTCCGCTTCCTCATGTGCAAAGCTCAGGCGCTGGAAGCCTCTCCCTGGAAGCCCTGATGGGTGCGTGACCAGATCCAGCGAGGAGAGGGGAAGGCAGGTGAAGGCCTGTTTGACCTTTCCTTCCCTTCGTTGGATGCTCAGTTAGCGTTTCCAGGCCGCCCGCGCTTCTCCTGGCGCTGGTACCCAGTGCCATTCCACGCCCCCTCCACACCCCGAGCGGCGGCCTGTACCCCGATGGGGCTGCCCGAGTGGCCAGATGGCACAGCCACACGGGAACCACTGGGGGTTCAGAGCCCCCGGCAGCAAGACACAAATTACGACCCGTCATGAACGTGTTAAACTGTGCCTTCTGGGGCCTAGCCAGGACTCATAGCTTCCTGTGGAGGTGCCATCTTGGGTTGCCTTAGTGGGCTCGCGACTCCTTCCTGCAGAGACGGGGCGGGGGGTTCTGAGCACCCCCTTTGCGACGAAGCTGGAGCTTAAGGCGCAGTGGAAAGCCGAAGTGGGCACCTCCTACCGATGGCACGCTGGCCTCTCAGTGAGCGCAGACTCGTGGAAGCTGGGCCTCACGCAGCCTGGCCTGGGGCCGGCAGTTGCAGGGTCCCCTAGGGCGCCAGAAAGGCCCCCACAGTGACGTCTGCTTCCTGGCAGCGGCCAGGTCTGGGCAGCCGTGTGGCTGCAATGGCGGCCTGTAGCCACCAGAGGGCGTCCTGGTCCCCCGCTGCTCAGCTGGACTGGGCTCTGCGAACCAAATGCTTTTTAATTGAAAATTTTTTTAATTCAAAAAGGATTTGCTGTTTGTACTCGAGTGCAGGTTTTCCTTATGCAGGAGACTAATGTCTTGAGTAAACAGATCCAGGCCCAAATCCACCTTCAAAGGTACTCGCTGTTTGCCCGAGGGACTGAAAGAGCTTCCAGAAGCGGCCCTAGTCTCTTGGGCAAACACTTTGGGGACGGGCAATCCTGGGCGGAGAACGGCGTCTGTGGGAAGGTTATCCGCGGCCTAAGGGGGATTATGCTGGGGGACATATGTTGAAATTTCATTTGGAGAGTTAGGGGAAACAAGGCCTCGGGGGGGGGGGGTTCTTTTCTGCAGCCGAGATCACCTGAAAGGGGGGAAATCCCAAGGGAGAAGCGGGCCCGTGGCAATGGAGTGCTCTCCGAGGCCCGGCCCCCTGGGGCTCCGTGCGCGCGGGCTGCGGGTCACGAGGACGCAGGCGCACTTTCGTCTCGTGCCTCCCCAGCCCGGCGCCAGTGCAATAGGAATTTAGCGGTTCCTCTTCAAGGCCCATCTGTGCCTTCCGGGAACCAGCCCAACTCTTGGCTGCAAAGACTGGCGACCTGACTCTCCCAGGCCCTCGGCCTCAGCCAGTGCTCCCCTACCCTGCCGCCCAGAAAGCCATAGCGCCTGCCCTGGACCCTCGGACCCGGGACATTTGGGGGCTGGCCAGTCCTCAGCAAATCCAGGAGGCCTGGCTGCCCTGTGGCTCCCTCACCACCCCTGACCTGGGCCAGCAGGCAGAAGGGACGGCCAGCCTGGCCCTGCCCTTGACGCTGTCCCTGCTTCGGCCGCTCCGTTGAGAGCCACTGCCCCTGGCCTGGCCTCCGGTCACCAGTCCGCATCTCCCTCCAGCCCTGACATCACGAGGTCTTGCTCTCAACCCACCGTATCCTTGTCACTACCGCGTCCAGTGGTGGCCCCAGCATCTGCTTACCTGGGAGGGAGTTGAAAACGCAGACTCCCAGGCCTACCCAGGCCCCCCACCCCAGCGAGAATCTGCATCTCCAGAGGCCTGGGGGCTGCCATCCCTCACCTGGGTGCCCTCCCGCTGCCCCCACTCTGCCCCCACTTCCCCAACCCCCTCCCGCGGGGTGCAGCCTTGTCCTCTCATTCCCTGGCCCTGTGCGCTCTTCCTGAAGCACCCCACACTGTAGCCCCAGACACCTGATCCAGCCCGCATCCCTGCTTCCACGCCTGTCGCTGGATGCTCCTGGGTAAAGCTGCTTCTATGCCCTCCCCAGCCTGCATGACCTCCTGGGTCTGGGCTGGTGTCTGACTGCCCACACTGCTGTCCCGTCAGGCACAGGTGCTGTCATGCAGGCCCTGTACACCTGGTCCACCGTGGTCCCCTTCTCTGCTCTAGAGACAAGAATGCCCCTGGTTCCCGAGCCTTGCTTCCTCCTGGGGCCCCATGCCCTTGAGCCACCCTGGGAAGCGGCAATCCCGCTGGGCTGTGTTGATAGGACCTGGCCCATGCCCCATTGCCCTGCGAGGCCTGGGCACAAGACATGGGCCTCACGCCTGGCCCGGTACCCAGCACGGGCAGAGAGGTGTGTGGATGCCGAGTTTTGAGTATTGGCAGCCTGCATGTACCCAAGTAGCCACCAGGTGTCAGCATAATCCCAGCCTTTGCTGGTGTCTCGGTCCGGCTGGCAGCCTACAGCCAGGTGCCCAGGAAGTGGCGTGGGCCTGGGCCACGAGGCAGCAGGAAAACAGGCGGCCTGGGGTTGCTCTGGTGGCTCCATCCTGTCACCCACAGATGTTCAGTGAGTGTCTGCTCGGCCCCCATCCACACACAGGCCCTGGGAGTGAAGGGCCGTACCCACCTTAGAGACGAGCCCACCCAGGGTCGGAGAGGAGACCGCCGGCAGCCACCTCAGTGCCCTCTTCCCTCCGCACTCCTGGACACAGGTGCTGTCGGGCGAGGCCACATCCTGTCCTCTGCTGGCCGCATTCCCCACAGTGACCAGGTCCACCCCCTTTGTTCCCCAGGGGCTTTCTGGTCACATGCCTGCTCCACATTTATTTGGGGCTCAAGACTCCAGGGCCTTCAAATGACCCGCAGCCCCCTCCCTCACCCCATCAGGGTGTGGCCCTCTGTGGAGTTCCGTGGACTCGGAACCACCCCCACTGTGCTCGGGTCTGCAGCAAGGGCAGGGAGCAGCCTCTGGGATTGTCAACACAGACGGTCCTGAGGGGGACTCGGGAGACCCCTGGCCCTGGGCCCTCGGGTCACCTGTCACCTGAAGGGTCCCCAGAGCCTGGTGGCTGACACCAGCCTCACATCGGGCTCAGGGTCACATCATAGGTCTGTCCCTGACTGGGCGACTTCGGTCTCCTCTGGGAGCGGGAATCGGAGGACATGCTGTGGACTGGTGGGCAGGAGCTGGCAGAACAAGCTGGCGCATGTCTGCATTGCCATCGGGGCTCTGGGCACTGCTGGTGCCGAGATCTCACCTTGTAAAAGCGACCTTAGCCTGTCAGCTCAAGGTGTGTTCACACACGCACAAGTCCCCAGTTCCGGTTCATCCCCCTAACAGGCAGCCCCCAGTAGTTCCGGGGGGCCCTCGGGGGCCATCAGCACCTCAGCACAGCCTCGGTCTCCCCTGTGTCCCCCGGGGCTGACCACCTCTCTGTCTGCACCCTCTCCCCCTGCAGTACGAGTACAGCTTCCGCACGGAGCAGAGTGCTGCTGCCAGGCTCCCGCCCAGCCCCACCCGGTGCCAGCAGATCCCTCAGTCCTGAGGTGCCAGCGGCCTCCTTGGGGAGAAGACGCCTCCATCCGGTGCCCACACTACTGCCGGGGCGGCTGGGGCCGGGCCGCTCCCCTCCCTCGCCCACCTCCTGTTGCCCTTCCCACCAGCCAGCCTCTCCCACGCCACCACACCTGCCCGAGGGATGGACAGCGGTCACGTGTTCCCCGGCCTTCTGGGGACACTGTTCATAATCACGACTAACCTGTGCGTGCCGTAGTGACTGAAGCTCCTAGCGTGTCTGTGTGACGAGTCTACTGCGAGACCCCTTATCTTCCCCGCCGGCCACCCCGAGTCTCCCAGTGACGCCCGTGGGCTCCTCTCCTGACTGCCACCTGCCACAGGAACCCCACCGAGCCATTGTTTCCCCCCCGGAAGACCCTCGGCCTGGCCACCTCCCATGGAACCCCCTTGGACACAGGGTTGCTAGGGAGCAAGTCCCTCACCACCGGGGCCAGGTGACCCGAGCATCTCACTGCAGCCCTGAGGTGAGGGGAGGGAGGAGCTGGCCCTGCCCCACTCTGGACATCTGCGGTTTCTCCACCTGGTCCGCACACTGGATGTCCAGAGGCTGGACAGCTGCAGGGCCCTGCCACCACCACAGAGGGGACCTCGCTGTCCGGGGAGACAGCTGAGCGACCCAGTGCCATCCTGGATGAGTGCGGCTGCTGAGGCACCAGGCTTGTCCACCTACCCCCTCCCCCAAGGGCTCATCTGAGGACCACCGTGTGCCAGCAACAGCTCCATCTGCCTCACCCTGGTGTCCTGTCCAGTGACCCCAGGACACACTCTGAGGGTGCTCAGCCCTGGAGGGTCGCAGCACGAGATAACCCAGCTGCTCCCAGAGCCAGGCTGTCTCCACAGCGTCTGCCAACAGGAACGAGTTGTCCTGAAAAGCCTTGCCCCACGCCTCTGGATTTGGGCCAGCACCGACCTTTCTCTGCAAGGATCCACTGGCAGTGCCCAGTCCAACCCACGCCCGACTGCCAGGAGACCAGTGGCCATGCCTCCCTGGGGCCTCACCTGTGGGCCACTGAGCTGAGGCTGGCTGTCAGGGTTTGCCCAGGCTCCTCAGAATGTGGGCGTCTGGCATCTTGGTGTTCCCGGGGGCGCTCTGTGGTCTTGGGGACTTGCAGAGAGGTCAGAGACTGGGGCTTGGTTCAGACTCCCTGGCTGCGCTTCCATAGTCGGCCCCTGTTTGGCGAGGTGGCCAAGGTACCCAAGAAACAAGAAGACGCAGTAGCCAACAGGGCTGGCCAGGAACTGGGTGGGGCCCAAATACCTCACACCCCAGTGTCAGGCCCCGTCGCCAGGGCCCCTCCGTGGAGCAGCCCATCCTCGGCCGCCAGCCTTCGTCTTCAGTACCTTTTAGTACCTCTTCATTTCTGGGCGTTGGGAGGAGGTCACTTGGTCCCCTTCCACAAGACCTAGGTTACCCCCCGTGGATCGTCCCATGCCACAAGGTACTCAGCTCACCTGCCAGCACTGAGGCTGGGGAGACCCATTGCAGGGCTGGTGCTTAACAGGACAGAGCAGACCTGGCCCCAGCATTGCCACTTGGATGAGTGAACTGTGTTCCCGGGCACTGGCAGCCTGAGAACCTGTGTCTGCTGCTGATGTTGTGGTGGCCAATCCCAAGCCAAGTGGCCTGCACGACTCAAGGCCCAGCAGAAAAGGGTGGCATCCAGCAGGCTCTGGGCAGTGGGAGGGCTGGAGACAGAGCTCTGGGCTCTCCGGCCCACTTCATTTGGTTTGTGCACTTTGTCCTCGACCTGTCTCCATGCCCTCGAGTCCCTGGATGGAAAGCAGGGCCTGACGGCCTGTGAAGGCTCAGAGGGGGCCGCACGGGGTCCCTCGTCAGTGATCAGAAGGCAGAGCCGAGGGTGGCGGCAGGAGAGAGGAAGGGGCTCCGGAGGCCCCACGGACACTGGCACAGGGCCCCCGGAATCCCGCCTGTGCATGCTCCGGCCGCTGGCGTTCTGGACTTAGAGCCACCAACCGTGACTGTGAACCCTGTGATAACGGCAGCCTAAGCTCATCAGCCAGTGGCTGTGTCAGGGACAGCTTGGCGCCTGTGGTAGATCTGAGCTGCTCCTGACCCTGTTACGGCCTTCTGAGAGGCGGGCGAGGATGAGCAAGCCATGGGTGATTGTGTGCCTGCGTGGGGGGGCTCACATCTAGGATCCAGCAGCCTTCCAATCCCAGGGGAGCTCTTTCCCCACCACCCCTCTGGCCACCATGAAAAGAAAGCACATGGGTTCTGCTGGAAATGTGAAGGGCCACAGGCTCTGCCCTGGGTCCCCTCTGGCTCGTCCCCCAGCTGCTGCCGTCCCTGCCCAGCACCCACTCTCCTCCAGAAGACTAACCAGAGCACAGCATCCCCGTCTCCCCCCAAAACTCAGCCTCCTTTGAAAGGCCTCAGAAATGACGTAAGTGGCAGGGATTTTTATCTTAAGGCCTTGCTCCCCACCCCAAGGCCAAGAACTGTGCTAGCCCCGCCCTCTGCCACTTGGGAGGTGAGAACCCCGCCCTGGGTGAAGAAACAGGTCGAGCCACACCTGCCCTGTTGCCCGTGGTCACACTCCTTGTGCCGCGAGGCGCCGTGGCCCCTGTGTACTGAGAAGGGAGCGGGAGGACAAAGGGACTAGTGCTTGCTGCGCACTGCTCCCTGCCAGGCACTAGGCCGGGCAGTCTAAGCACATTTCTCCTGTGGTTCCTGCTAAAAACAGCCAGCAGCAGATGCCCTCCGCCCCTCCTTGCAGACGGGGGACCTGAGATGGATCCCTGCGGGCACAGGCTGGCCAGTGGCAGAGACGGGGTCTGGTCCCCGGGCCCACGGGGCCAGCATCCTCTTGTAAGCACATGCCTCAGGCTGGCCACTGCCCCCAGTCCCAGTCCTATGATGGACCTCCTGGCCGCCACCGGGCCTGCGGTCCCCATCACACTGTGCAGTGGGCACGGAGCGAGGCCGGGAGCCTCGTCCTGCTCCTTCCACACAGCCAAGAGCTCCACAGTCCACAGGCTGCTGGCTGCCCCGTCACTTGCCAAGTCCGGGGACTCCCAGCCCAACTGCTAAGAACCATGTGAAAGCAGAGCTCATTGATCAGTCATGGTCTACCGGGCCTGAGGCTGGGCCCCTGCCCTTGCCCACTGTGTCCAGCCCGCCTCCAGCAGCCTGGCACCTCAGGTCAGCCCGGCTTTCTTCATCTGTTCCAGGTGCAGGCCGGGGGGCGCTGCAGCCACCAGGGCTTTGTTCTCCCAGCAGCAGGGCCGCCCACTCTGCACACTGTGGCAGCTCTGGACCAGGCCCTCAGGAGCAGCCCCTTAACTGCGTATTTATTCAAGGTGTCTCTGTACTTGGCGAAGGGAAGATTCACTGTGTGATTGTCTGTATTCTTAATATAATTTGTTAAATAAATGTTTGTTTTAACCCCTTTCCCCAGTCTGCTGCTGTGTCTCAAGCCACCAGAGGTCAGTGTCCCTCCAGAATGCCTGGTGCTCTGGCTTCCAGCTTTTCCTCTGGCCAGGCCTGGCCTTCTAGCCTTCTAGAAATTGCTGCTCTGTGCCCTTCAGTTCCAGTGACCTGGTTACCAGCCAAGGAATTCAGGATGGCTGCAGGCTGCAGAGAGCCCAGCTGTCCTGTGGCTGCAGAAGGAGGAGTCCCATGGCCCTGAGGCAGCCTGGCCAGGAATGCCAAGCGCGCTTTCATCTCCCATTGCCCCGAGCCCTGTCTGTGGGGTGCAGAGTGTGTCTGGCTATCAGGGTGTCAGGGACACGCTGCAGCTCCCATCCTTCAGGCCTGTCCCAGCCGTTCACCTGCTGGCAGGATGCCACTGCACATGGGTAGAGGCGCTGGTGGGGGCTCCTGGGAGGCCAGTGGCGGCTCCAGTTTCACTAGCAACACTCTCTGCCTCCCTGCCAGTGACCTTTGCATTTCTGGACTCACATCTCAGCCTGGGCTGTCACTGCCTACAGCTCCTTTCACACCAGGCAGGAAGGAACCAGAACGGGGCATCCTTAGCTCAGCATTCAGCTCCTAGGCACAGGGAGGGTCCCCAAAGAACAAGACCCCTCCAGGCCTGCCCCTCCACCCCCTAGCCCCCTCACCTCACCCATCTTGGGTCTTTCCCTGCAGCAGCAGGAGGGGAAAAGCAGCCAAGACTGAGGAGTCACTGCCCTGTGTCCACTGGAAGAGCTGACCCAGTGCTGGCTCTGCCACCTCCTGACCCTGTGGTCCTCAGCTTGTCCCCAACACTGCCGTCAGAATGGGCAGCTGGGCTCCCTCAAGGGCTTCCTGGGAACATGGTGGGAGGACGTGGACAGGACATGGGCATCTAGCAGAGAGAGAGAGCCACACAGCAACTCATTCTTCGGGATCTGGGTTCTGTTGCACCAAGTCCCTCCTGGGCCAGGGTCTGGAGGCCTCAACCCCTGCAGGCAACAGCAGACAGGCAGATGTGCAGGGCTGTGGGTATAGTCTGCACACACAGGCCAGCTCATAGGAGCTGAATGTCAGAATCTCACAAGCCCAAAGCACCATGCTGCCAATACGGCCGAGCCACGGGAGACAGGCCAGGCTGTGGCGGCTCCTCCTGCCTGTCACGTGCTGCCTCGGCCTCCACCCCAACACCAGGAGCCCAACTTTGCACACCAGCATCACAGCATCCATGATCACATGGCTGCAGGTCTACTCATTCTGTCTCATGGTTCCCGTCCAGAGTCCCGAGACACGGGTAGCTGGGCTCAGGATCCTCCTGCCCCTGGCAGGTCCGGCCCAAGGTGGCAGCATGGGGTGTGCATGCAGAGCACCCGGAGCAGGTCCTTTAGTAGGGAGGGGCCAGGTCCTTGCTGGGAGGTGGGAAGGAGCAGGGCTCCTGAGAAGCGAGGCCACTCCAGCAGCTCTGCAATGGCAGAGGCCATAGGGGCGGGTGGGGCGTCATTCATCCACCCACCCTTCCGGGTCATAGTGTGTGGTGCCCTGAGCCAGCACCAGGGTAAAGCAGTGGCCAGCCCTGCTGCCTGCATCCCTGACCTTGGGCAATGGACACTCTACCGCCCCATCCCACCTACCCCATCTCTTCCTCCTCCCCTGCTCCTCTGGCTGCCCACTCCGAGCCAGGCCACAGGCGCCTTCCTCGAGCTCAGGGGCTCCCCCTGAACCCCATGTCTCTGACTGTGCTTTGCTCTTCCACTGGCGTCCCTGAGCTCCAGTCATGTCATTCCAGGGGCCACCTGCAGGTCTCTACCTGGGTACCCCAAAAGTACGGTGACCTCAGCCCACCTAGAGGTGAATGCATCCTCTTATTTGAACCCCAAACTGCTTCTCCTTCTCCTCCTCCTCCTCGTCTTGCCTCTGCACAGCCCCACTGTCAACCCCAATCCCCCATCCTGCGCCTGGAGCCACCTGGGGCCACCCTGCTTCCACCGCTCCTTGAACACAGGGTCCTTGTGTCACTGGACTGCAGCCGCTTGATCCCCTCGTTGGATTCTGTGCTGCTGGAGGAAGGGGCCCATGCCCCATTTATCATCACTCCCCAGCCATGAAGGACTGAGAGCACTCAGCCCAGAGAGTGGCAGGCATCAGCAAAGACTCTGAATGCATCCCTTGGCACAGGTGGGGCAGAAAGATGGAAGCCAGCAGTCCAGAGACCATGACATCCAGCCCTGGACAAGTCCTGATGTGGCCTCAAAGACACCAGAGACTTGGTTTGAGAGCCAGGCCTCAAATGGTTCAGCCCAACAAGGGCTTGGCTCTAAGCTGGTTAGTCCACAGTGGTGCTGGTGGGACAGGAAGTGATCTGCCGTGGGCTGCTCGCTCTCAACCTAGAATCCAGCCCTGGGGAGGCCAGAGAAATGGGAGAGGAGGCCAGTGGCTCACAGGACCCAACACTAAAGCTGCAAGGGGCTTGGGTCTCAGGGACCAGGGACCAGAAGCCGGCTAGGCTGAAAGGCACTGTTGGGTTTGGACCCTTCAGGAAATGGGATCTGGTGGGAGGAAGTGAGGTGACTGGGGGTTCTCCCCGGAGCCTCCTCTCTGTTTGCTCCCTGACCCCCTGATGTGACTCCTGCCATGATGCTTAGCTCACCACAAGCCCAAAGCAGCAGGGCCAAGTGACCTTGGACTGAAACCTCTGGGGCTGTGATGACCTCAGATGAGAGAGGAGGGAACTGGTGTGGCTCTGGCCATTCCTCCCTCCCACGATGCCCTGGGTGGATCGTTTTCACCCCTCCACAGGCGTGAGAAAGGCTTTGGGGAGAGGCATCAGCTGGAGCCCCTTGGGTGGCTGGGCTGGGCCCTGAGTTCCTGCCTCCTCCTCCCCAGAGAGATGCCACCAGAGAGGCTGCCCTTGGGCATGGGGAAAGGTCGTGGAAGGATCTGAGGGTTGTCACTCCTGATCTGGGGCAGAGGGGGACAAGAAAAGAGGATGACAGAGGTTGGAGCATGCAGGGCATGCCCTTGTCCTCAGGAGAGGGCATGAGGTTCTCAACCTCAGCTGCCACTGGGACTTCTTGAGAGTTTTTCATTACATCTATGCTCCCAGCCCAGATGGATTGGAGAAAAATCTACAGGAACACCAAGGACGCTGCCATTTGCAAGCTCCCTGCTGGGTGATTGCCATGCACAGCTCAGATGGAGACCAAATCGCAGTCTTTTGGCCCTTTCTCAGTATTATTATTTGGATCCCAAATGCCCCAGAAGGCCCCCGTGTTAAAAGCTTGGTTGCCAGGCCTGTAGCACCATTGGGTGTGGAACCCTTAGGAGGTAGGGCCCAGTGGGACGATGTTAGATCACTGGGGATGTGCCCTTGAAGGGGACATTGGGACCCTGGCCCCTCCTCTCTTTCTTTGCTTCCAGGCCACCATGAAATGAACAGCCTTCCTCCAGCCAGCACTCCCTGCCATGATGCTCTGCCTTGCCCCAGGCCCAAACAACAGGGCCAAGAGACCATGGATTGAAGCTTTTGAAACCATGAGCCAAACAATTGTTCCTCCCCTAAGTTTTTATCTCAAGTATTTTGTCACAGCAACAGAAAGCTAACTCACCCACCCAGATACACGGTACCAGTCCATGGAGCTGCATCCCAAAGAATAATAAGTTGACAGAAAAAAATAGGCACCAGAAGAGCTCATCCACCAAAAGGAAGACAAAACACTGAACAGCCCACTGTGGAAGTCACAGATCCAACAGAACTTGAGTTTCATAGAAACACAGAGTGTCCTCCCAGAGACACAGGCAGGTTGTTTTGAATAAGAGCCCATCAGTTCTGAAATACTGACACGCCCAATAAGAAAAAGCCAGATAAATCAGCAGTTGCACTTGAGGATTTTACTATACCTCTCTCAGAAACTGTAGTCAAACTGATCAAATACGAGCAGAAGATGCAGAAGATTTGAGTAGCCTGAATAAACACAGAACTTTCAACCCAATATAGACCCACATGTATCCAGTGCCACTAGAGGAGTCATAAAGGAAGCCTCAATAAATCCCAGACTCAGTATAATACCTAAGATTGTCTCTGATCACCTGGTGATACAATTAGAAATTTATAACAGAGTGATAGCATTTTAAAATTGCACCTGATTACAAAACACAAAACACACAGCTAAATAAGAGGAAACCATAAGGGAAGTTAGTAGCATCTTAGAGCAAAATGATAATGAAATCTCCACATATCAAAATTCATGGAAAACAGTAGAGGCAGTAGATATAATGACTTTGTTTATCCAAAACCAAAAATGACTGAAAACCAACTAAAGTTGTCAGTTGAAGAAGATAGGAAAAGAGCAATGAGAAAATGAAAAAGAAAAGAAAAAAGAAAAACAAGAATAAAAGCAGAATCCATGAAATATGTAGAGCAAAACCAAATTATGAAAAAAGTCCAAATCTTGCCCTTTGAAAAGACTGGACTTCTGACAAGAGAGAAGATGGAAATAACAAGAATTTAGACAATGAATTCTGGCTACATTTTTTCCAATTCTTTTTTTCATCCCTCTTTCTTATCTCTCCCCCTGCTTCATCTCTTGTTCCCCCCTTCCTATTTGAAAAAGATCTCCCTATTTCCTATTATCTTTATTTTGCTCTTTATTTTTGTTTCTCTTATAAGAGAAACAATGTAATATTTAAGCTTGAGTGTCTGATTTATTTCAATATTATGGTCTTAAGGTGCATCCATTTTCCTAATGACTCAAGTTTATCCTTCTTTATGGCAGACTAATACTCCATTATGTATACATACCACATTTTTTTACCTATTCATCTGTTGATGGACATATAGGCTGCTTCCAAGATTTAGCTGTTATGAATTGTGCTGGTGGGAAGGAGACCAAGGAATGAAAGAAGCAGGGAGGGAGGAGAGGGTGAGGGGGCAGAAAACAGAATTATGATGTGTTAAGTACGTGTACTAATTCCCCATGATAAATGTAATCATTTTGTATTGAAACATGTGCTAATAACAATTTTTAAGCCAAAATTAACTACAATGTAACAACTAACTAAAAACAATATCTTAGTAATCATATATCATTAAATATCTGGAAAAAGATAAAACATCAAAAATAGCATAAAAATAACTATTAAACAGTAAAATCAAAGATCTCTCCTCTTTCTCTCAATATCCCCAGAGCCAAATTATTAATCCTATGGCTGAGTTTACTCAAGAAATAACAAACTTTTTCTGAAACAACTCAGTCTAGAACACAGGAGAAGGAGGAAGGCCACCCCGTTCATCTTAAGCTGATTCCAAAGAAGATAAGGACAATACTGTACAGTGCACCCTTGACTTACCAACTCAATCCATTCCCAAGGGCTGGTTGTGACTCAAGTTGGTCAGTTAAAGGCTCAGGCTCCTCTACACAGCCTTCAAAGTCTCTCTCCTGTACACAGGCAGATCTCAGTGTCCTTAGAGAGACATTGGCCCAGGATTTCTCAATGAACCCCACACAGGAAAGGATGTTGTCATGTTCCTTCCAGAACTCTATCTGAGACCATCTGGAAGCACAAGCAGCCAGCATTGGGGTCATAAGTCCAGACTTTGTTTGTAAGTTAAATCAAAAATTCCAGTCATAACTCAAGTTGTTTGTATGTCAGGCTAGTCATAACTCAAAGGTCCACTGTACATGCACACAAAAAATTAGAAGCCTTTTTTATGAACATGGACATAAAAATCCTCAATAAAATATTATCTAACTGAATTCAGCAGCATATCAAAAACTCATTCTTTAAGACTGCATGGGGTCATCCCAAGAATGTTCAACACTGAAAATGGCTATCTGTGTGTCATCACGTTAATAACTGCTACAATCACCTCAACCCATGCAGAAAATGCATTTGGCAAATACCTTATCCCTATACGCATCCTCTTCAGGACCAGGATAGTCAATCATGCCACTACCACTATTTCCTGAGGGTGCAATGGAGATCTAAGCCAACGCCGTAAGACAAGAAAAAGAAATGAAGCATAGGGCTGGGGGATAAAGCTCAGTGGTAGAGCCCTTGCCTAGCATGCAAGAGGCCCTGGGTTCCACCTCATCACTGGCAAAAGAAATGAAGTATAAGGATCAAAAAGGAGAAGACAAAGCCATCATTCTTGGCAGGTTATATAATCATTACATATGAAACCGAATAGAACCAACAAACTGTTAGAACAAATGAGAGACCTAGGCAAGGTTGTAGAGACATAGAAACAACTTCCAAAAATAAATAGCATTATCTCTATATCAGTGGTAGGGAGCCTATGGCACGCGTGCCACAGCAGGCTGTGTATATCATCAAAAGCTCTAAAAGCTTCACCATCACTGCTCTACATGGATAACAACCAAAAAGGAAATAAAATAAAAAATAAGAGAACCATAAGACAGCTAGGAATTAAAGAAGGGCAAGGCTTCTCTGAAGATTTTTGAATACTCAAAAGACAAATTTATTTCTCAAAAAATGGAAAAGTATTCTACACTTATCTTATTGCCCTCAAATCCCTTTCCACAAGAACATTATAAGCTCCAGGAGAGCAAGAGCCTTTGTCTGGACATCTGCCCCATAGATAGGGCAGTGTCTGGCACAGAATAGGCCCCTGCTATTTGTTCATTGAATTAATGTGAAGATGCCAGTCTTCTCTGATTAATATACACATCAAAATTCAAGCAACAAGTAATAAAAAATTTTTAAATCACAAAAATATTTTAAAACCAAAAAAAAACCACGCAAGAGTTCTGGCAGAATTTGACGAAGTTATCCTAAAATGATAAAATGTTTCTGGAAGAATAAAAATCCACACTAAACATTTTTTAAAAGGAAAACAGTGGGGCCGGGGATTCAGCTCAGTGGTTTCGCCACCTGCTGCTCAAGCGCAAGGACCCGAGTTCGATCCCTGGTACCAAAGAAAAAAGAAAATAGTAAGAGGGATTCATTCTTCCAGACATAGACACTGCAAACCTAATGAAAACAGTGTGATACCACACTACTGTAAGACTTCCATAACAGGAAGTTGGGCATGAGAGTAGAGGGAAATGTGCAATTTTTCTATAAATCTAAAACTGCTCTAAAATTGGGGGGAAATAAATTTTTAAAGCAGTGTGGTACTGATCCTAAAATAGGCATATTATGACAAATGGTCGAGAGATTGTCTCCCTTAGTGGACACATGGACACACTGGTGTTGAACATGTATCTAGGAGTGGAATTGCTGGGTTACAGAGGAGGCGGAGCATCAGAATCACGAACTACATCCAAGTGGCCTTCCTTCTAACATAATTGTAGCAATCTCCAAATTGGTTGCGGCAACCTACACTCACACCAGCAGTGTATAGACAGTTCCAGTGGTTCCAGAGCCTCAACAACAAATCAGGTATTTTCAGACTTTTTAAAATTAGCAATTTTAGATGTGATATATCCCATTATAGTTGAAATTTGTCTTTCCCTATTGACTAATGAGGTTGGGCATGTGTTCATGTTTATTAGACATTTGTATATCTTTTGAAAATCTGATTTTTGCCCATTTTTCTATTGGGTTGTTCCTCTTTTTCTTACTTTATTCCTTATCTTCCTTATGTATTTTCAAAGTAGACATAGGTGCACACATCTCTCCCCTCGCTGGGGTGTGCCTCCTTCACTTCATAGTGGTATCTTGTGATGAACAGAAATTAGTAATGAGTGTGTTCCAGTTATCATCCTTTCCTTTATGGTTGGCTCATCTTGTTTCAGGACCTTTGCCTATCCTCCCAAACTCTGCAAATGGCTCTTATGTCTGCCAGTACCTTCCCTGGGAGCCAAAGTATGCCCTGAGCTCTAAGGGGTGGCCCTGGGGTGAAAGATGTTTCAGGTGAGGGGTGAACAGACGGCAGGTGTGGCATTTGCTCATTTGACAAGTGCTGGCCTGTCCTGGGGTGGGGACGGGGTGTTAAAGGACAAGAGAGTTCCTGAGGTCAGACGGACTCAGTCTTGGGTGACCCTGGGGCTCCAGGCTGACAGTAGCCAGCCACCCAGGGCTTTTAGGTGGAGAAACTGAGACCAGACCTCTTACACAGTCGCCCCAGGGGAGTCAGGGTATTGGAATAGAGGCCCAGCAGGCAGCGTTTGGCCATGTGGAAGCCCCACAAGGCCCCTCCAGAGTGGGCAGGAAGGACTGATAATCTAAAGCCACGAGACCCTAGCCACCCCATACCGGTCCGCCAGTGTGGGAGCCCTCACTTTATGCAAAGAGCTGCTCCCAACAGGTTCCCTGCTGGATTTTGCCAGAGGGTTGGGGCGCTCGGGGCCTGAGTCACTGCCACTACCCCCACCCCCGCTCCTGCACATCAGAGCTTCCTGCTGGGATTGGGCAACCAGGGCTAGGCTCCAGGACCCCACCTCACTGCCTAGTGGGGGCGCCCTAGGGTGGCTCCCTGCAAGGGCCTGGACAGCCTATCGGAGGTCCCCGTTAAAGCACTTTGCAGCAAATCCCTTTTGAGGGGTGGGGTGGGGGCGGGGCCAGGCTCCGGGAGGGTTGCAGAGCAGCGTGGACGGGTACCCAAGGCCCCTCGGTGCCCCAGCCCCTGGGATCCCGCCGTCGGGCAGCCAGCTCGCACCTGGTCAGCCACACCGGGGCGCTGTGCCGGGGCTGGCCCTCACTGCGCTCCGCGGGTCGCCCCCATCTTCGCCCCACCGGTGAGTCCCCGAGCCTCGCACAGAGAAAGCGGAGCTCAGGGGAGCTCCTCTGACGGCCGGAAAATAAGTCCCTTGGCTTCGCGCTGCCGACGTGTGTTTGGAAGGAGGCCAGCCGCTGCCGAGCAGCCCATGTAGACCTGGACGGCTCTGTGGGAGAACAGGCCCGGCTCAGCCACTCTGGCCAACCTCGGGGAGGGGGATCACGGGAGGGGCAGGAGCTCCCGGCCCCGCCCCCACTCCACACTCATACTGAGCCCCAACCTCCGAACCTGTGAAGCAGGGAGGTCAAACAATCCCTGCTCTGAAAAGCTGACAAGGGTAAGGAGATGCCTATGTCACTGTTGCCCAACTTGCAGGCCTTAGGCAAGCCACCTGGACCTTCCTGAGCCTCAGTTTCCCCAGCTGTAAAATGGGTTTAATGAAAGCCCTTCCAGGGTCACTGTACGGAGGAGACTGCAGACTGTCACCCAGCACCTCCACACTCTGTCATTGGGGTGGGTGGTAATGTGCTTTCAATTACAGGGTATCATTTTAGGGACCCAGGGCCCCAGCTTGGAAGCTTCTGGCCCAACACAGAGGGGTGCTCCCCAGTCCCTAACTTGAAGAGGCGACTCCCTATGTGGCCCACAGATGTCTGAGCAGGGCCCCAGTGGTACTGCCGTCCCCTAGCTGGTGTTCAGGGCTCTCTGGTTGAGAAACCAGGAAAAACCACTACGCTTTTGACCCCACCCAGAAAATGAAAATGGCCCAGGCGTGTAATCCATCCCTTCCTTCTGGCAACTTACATGGCGCTGAAACCGAGCCAAGATAGTGAACATGGTGTGCACGCCCATGGCAGAGTGCAGGCCTCCCGCACAGCCAGCCTCGGGGACTTGGGCAGCAAAGCAGGGTTCTTGCTCAGTAGGAGCGACCTAGCCCGGCAGCCTGTGACACAACACACCTCCCAGTGGCCCTCCTGAGGGGCGCTGGGGAACCCAGACTTCCTTCCCAGCCAGGACTGCTGCCCAGCCCTACTCCCCACCACCACCAGAAAAATATTTGGAATGGTCTTTGACTGAAATGAGATTAATCCTCAGCTCCCTGACAGTGTCTTCGGGCATGTGTTTTTATAACCTCCCTTTCAAATGAGAACCATTTGTCGCCAGGAAGCTGGGGAGGCCCTGCCCTGACGGCTGGGCCAGACATCACCACCACCTGATTGAATGTCATGGGCAGTGCCAGGGAGCAAGGCCAAAAGGAGGGTGCCAGGTAAGCAGTATTGGGCTCCACTGGTCCCTGCCCTGACCCTGACTCCAACCAGTGGCAGGAGCTAGAGGATATGAGTCCCAAGCCTGATTCTCCTACACTACAGGCTGGCCTTGAGCTGGTGAGTCTGCCTGTCTGAGCCTCGCGCCCTTCGCTTGTAAGATGGGCCAGGCAGTGGCCTGTGTCCTCTAGGTTATGTGCCCAGCCCAGTGCCCAGAACACAGTAGACCCTCGATGTTTAATGGGGTCATTGAAAGGTATCGGCTCCTGTGGAAGGAAGGGCAGGTCCTTCTGTCTGGGGCTTCACAGTGGGCTGCAAATGTCCATGCTAAACGTGGTTGCAGACTCTGCCTGCTTCCAGGCTCTCTCCTGAGCAAGAAGGTAACCTGCAAAGATTCGAATCACTGCTGCTGTACTACACAGACAGCCCACTTTATAGGTGCAACCATGCAGTCTCTTTAATTAACTCAGAGCCCTTGGTCAGTGGCCTCCTCTCTCAGCACAACCCCCCACCCTCCAAGTCCTGTTTGAAGTTTGCAACCCCCGCCATCTCCACTTGCTAAAGCAGTGACAGACCCTCAGCTGGGAGGGATTTATTGGGGAATTTCAATCATGGGGTCTTGGCTCAAACTTGTTGCTTCCCCAGGAGTTTGGTGCGGGTGGAATGGAGACCCAAAGGAGGTGCTTGGATGGATGCTCTGGGAGCCCAGAAGCCCACCTGGGCCTGTTGGAGATTCGCAGCCTCTAGCCTGGAGGAAGAGAGTGCTGGTCAGCCAGAAGGATGCAGGCTCGGGGACAATGTGGAGGTACTGGACTCATTTACCTTAAGGAGCAGCTGAGAGATAGGCTTCCCGGGCCGGGGATGTTGCTCAGTGGCAGAGCGATTGCCTAACGTGTGCGAGGCCTTGAGTTCCATCCCCAACACCTGGAATTTTAATAAAAACAAAAATCTACCGTGGTTCTCACCCCTCCCTCAGCCGAGACAGGTTTGGGCAGGTGTCTGATCACTGTGGTGTCAGCCCCACACGCTGGGGAAAGTGGGGAAGAGAGCTGGGCTGTAGCCACGAGCAGTGAGGAGCCTTTCTTCCTAGCTGTGTGGCTTGCCTCCCCCAGCGGGGACCCTCCGCCGGTCTCATTGGAGCTGAGCCAAGAGGGTCCCGGACAGAGGCCCCCGTGCCCTCCATTTCTCTCCCCCTCTGGGCCAAGCTGACTCGTTCCATTTCTCTGTGAGGCCCTTGCGATGATGGATGGGCTGTGCCCCCAGCTGCTGTGGCCCTGGGGAGAACAAACTTCTTTCGCAGTCTCTCGAGAAGCCTCCCACTTCTTGCTTAACAAGTAGTGAAAGCGCCGCAAACAGAAATACCCGGGCTTCCCATGACTAACGAGATGACCACATCAGGCGGCAGCGCTGGGGAGAAGAACGAGCCTGCCCGAGGGTCCCCGGAGCGAGGTGTCCGATTCCCTCCCAGGACGCTCCGCCAACTGCGCTTTGAAGCCGGGCGAGGCCGCTGGGGCTCGGCGGGTGGAGCGGGACTCAGGGCCCGGCCTCCCGCCGCAGCGCGAAGTGCTAGCCGCAGATTGCCCGAGATAAAGGAGCCTCGGCTTCGCCAACTAATGCTGAATCGCTCTTTTCAAAAGCCCTTTCAGATGGTTTCACTTCTCTGCCCGCTTTGTTGAAAGATGTAAAAATTTCAAACCACCACAAAGTAAACATTTCAAAACCTCCTCTTTTCAAAATCAGTCACATTTTCAAAAATCCCTCGCATTCCACCCCACCACCTCCACCACGCTTTCTTTTGCAGAATTTTGAGTGTTTTTCATTAATTTAGAAGCAGCCCAGGTAAAGCCGGTGATTTCGGACTGTGTTTTACGGGCGGAAAGTAGCTTTGTTATTTAGTAGATATATTAGATAAGTCGATGTCTTGTCAAAATCAAGCAGGTTTTCTTTATTAGGGTGAAATCGTAATGAACTCATCTGCTTCTAATATTTATAAAGAGAAGAGTGGCCATTAATTCTACCGCTTGTGAATAAAACCATCTGTGATTTCTTTCCATTTGATGGGCTTTGGTTTTAATATACATTTTTCACAAATAAGCACAGAGATTTTTTAGTGAAAATGTCACATTCAGGATCTCATAAAGAAAGAATGCAAAGAGGAAAACTAAATGTTTTGTTAACTAAGTAATTTCTCACCTTGCAGAGTGGGGGACATCTGAGCCAACTTTAGCACATGAGGTGACGGAATCGGCCGCTCGACGCTAATGCAATCCATGACATGTTACAAGGCTAACCGCGTCCGTTTTGAAGTTTGTTTTCCTTCGGGAATTACACAGTTCGTTTAACCTAATCTGTCCTGACACTTGAATTATAATATTATGAGCTTCTTCAGGGAAGTAAAACAGTAGTTGCCTCCTTAAAAGCAAAGCAGAAGTTAATAAAGTGGGCAAAATGTCAAGGAAAAGGGCTAATCGAATCATGGTGTCATTCTCTAGAGAAAATATAGTCAAGTTGTATTTTTTTTTCCAGTGGAAATCTTGGACGCCTAATGACATATTTCTGTCCAGGAAGAAATTTGAACTCTGAAGCCGCACTTGATTAAACCCCAAACTGCGAGACATTGCCCAATGGGACCACTCGGGGACTTGGACTTCTGGGTGTCAGAGCTTAATTAAAATATTCATCCAGCTGCTCTCCTCTTGCCAAGGGGCCCCAGAGGAATTAAACCAATAAGCTTAATTCTATTAGTTCACCTGCCTGTGTACACAGAGATGCGCAAGACCATTTACTGGTTCAGGGAGGAAAAAAGCATCAGACCCACCATGTAAATTCAGCGTGGACCATCACCGAGGCAGCAAAACAGTCCCCCAAACAGACAGAATGCTCAGCACTCTCAGCTTCAGTTTCTGAACACGCACAGAGAGTTTTTAACCATCAAAACCAAAGTGCCAAGCGAGTTAGTGTGAGGATTTATATGCGTGCGGGTGTGTGATGATTCATGTGTCGTTTGTGATGACATGCTACATTCACCGACCTCTCTGGGCCATTGGGCTGAGCCTTTCTCGTTCAAATCTCATGGAAATCTTCACTTCCACTCCAGGAAGTGAACACTACCATTATCCCCACTGGGCAGAGCAGAAAACTGAGGCCCTAGGGGATAAAGAACCATGAAGCCCAGAATCACAGACCTCAGAGCACTTTGAGCTCTTAACCCTAGTAGGGAGGGCTCTGCTGACATTTTGATCTTTGTTCTAATGTTAACTGAGTGATAGCTGCCGTACACACAAGGTGCAGAGGCTGTAAAACAAAAAGTCAGCTTTGCTGTCATCTTTTCCGTTTCCCCAGGCAGCCAGCTTGAACAATTTCTCTTGTCTCCTTCCAGAGAGCCAAGGCTTAGACCAGCAAATGTGTATGTGCTTCCTTGTTGAAATCACATACAGAACGTAACAGGTACATCACTCTGCCGCTTGCTTTTTTTCATTTAATAATATAGCTTGGGAGACTTCTCCATTTTGTTCCTGAGTGCCACTCCATTCCATAGGTGCAATAGATTGAATATTGACAGTCATGTGTGGGCCAACCACGGCTGAACAGCAAAAATAGTAATTTAACATGATTCTGCCTGACACCAGCATTTTTACCTGTGACAGACATGAAGGTAGCTGCCCACCTTTTACCTGTGAATATCTTTTGCCTTCACTGACAGTTCCTAGAAATGCCATTACAACTCTGTGACCTTGCCAGTCCCTTTCCCTGGCCCCAGGTCTGGGAACTGAAGTGGCTGCATCAAAATATTTCTGCAGCCCCCTGCCAGGTTCTATTGTTCTGCAAAACGGTAATCCCCAAACTTGTAATTCCGTTTCATTGCTAGAGCTCACCCCTCAGGACCTCGAGAAGACCACAGCTCCAGCTCAGGTTTCCCAAGATCACCGTGGAAACAAATGTTTTCCACCCAATGCTAACTAACTCCCTGCTGGCCATATTTGTCAACTAGGGAATGAGACATTTCCCTGTGATCAATACAAATGGAATAGAAATCTATCCCAGGCAGTAGCAGCAAGCCTTGGTTTTAATAAGGAGTCCTCCAGAGGATATTACATTCCTATGACAACGGCCAGCAGACCTGGTGTTTTAGTGTCAGAAGCTGTCTAATGCAAAGGTCTGCAGCTGGGGTGCAGCCGGTGCTGCTGGAGGGTTTGGGCTGAACCGACTGTTGCCGAACCTGCCTGCTACCCTGGCCCACTACCTATTCTCCGTCCTCTGTGAGCCACCTGTTCACGGAGGCAGCCACATTGCCAACTGGGCTGTGGTGGAGCCGGCACGTACGGCTCCCTGGCCAGGAGGGTCTGCAGTACAGATGTGGTTGGTACAGCCATGGTACCCAATGACCAGGCAACTCTCGGATAACTGGAGTTCACCAACACAGGACCAAGAACCCAGGCAGAGGTGACAATGAGTGCGAGGAGTTGTCTTATTTTTCATTAATCTGGTAACAGGAAGACCCAGAGACAACCTGAGTCAGCTACTTTTTGGAAAGACTTGAGAAGGGCCAGCTATCAGCTATCCAAACACATTTTTTTTTTTTTTTCTCAAACAGCTAAAATGACTCTGGGTTCCATTTCTCGATTCTCCTGCCACTTTGAAAATTATCTGCTGATACAGACCAGGGCTGGAAAAGACGGCAGAAGCAGGAAAACAGCTGGCCTGTTAGGGAGATGGGATCGGCAGTGATTTATTTCCAAGGACTTGATAGTTTAGGTTATTGTTGTTGTTATGTGTGTGCAATAAATCATTTTTTAAAGTATCTGGTTAGCAGAGCTTTTGTCTTTAAAAAAATTTTTTAATTCTCTTTCAAGTGGATGGGTTGTTTCTTGAAGTTGAATCTTCGGGTTTTATTAAGAGATGTGACAATAAGAATGTGTCGATAAATTTTTCCACTGGGAAATTTCATCACCCAATCTTACCACCGAGAAAAGGTCTTGTCCTTTAAAAAAAATTAGAAGAAAGGGCCCTTAGATATTACTGCTCAAAATACTTTGAATATATGTAAATGTATTTAGTCCTTTGACATTTAACCACTGAATTTATTTTAGGAATTTTAAATAGCATGATAGGCTTTCCCTCTGAGTTTCCAAAGGCAACTCTCAAAATTGCACCTACCAAAGCCTTGAAAATTAGACATCAAGGTCCCCCAGCGAAGGGCCTGGGGAATGATTACAACAGTCCTTTGTGCGACACAATAACCCCCAGCTCGCGGGCACCCTCAAACTCGGCTGAAAGTAACTGACTAGGCTACAGCTTAAGACTAATCTTGTCCCCCGTCCCTGGCAAGAGGTCAGGAGGCGACTCTTTCACACTGTGATCTCCAGCAAGATTTGATGGGCTCCAGGAATATAACAAGTTGTAAAAGGGCAGGGGAAAGGGGAGGGAGAGAGGGAAAGAAAGAAAAGAATAAAGGCAAAATTAAATTTTCACAATTAAGTGTATTCCTTTTTTCATTTAGTTAATTTCCCGCCGCTCACATTTATTGCGCATTAATTATGCATACAGCTTTTGTGCGACTTAAAAAGTGAGGAATTCGATCCTTATCCTTTTATGGAGGATTGGCTGCCGAGCTGGAGGCTGAGGTGGTGGGCAGGCGGCTGGAGGGGCTTCGGGTCGGGTCAGAAGGGGCAGGAGCCCAGTGCCCCTCTGGGCACAGCCTCTGCTGGGACACTCACTCCTCTCCACCCGGATCCCACCACCTCCCTTTGTTAAAAGTACTTCCTATAGCAGAGGGGGGTGACCAAGGAGCCAGGGGCCCTGGAGAGTTGGCTGGATGTGGGGGGGGGGGGGAAGGACCCCAAGTCACCCTCACCAGCCTCCTCCACTTCTCTTGGCCCGTTTCTGTGCTCAGAAGCAGGAATGTGGCACAGTCTTGGGGAGGGAGCACATTTCCATTCTCCAAGCCTCTCCAGCCCCCACCAGCATGCCAAAGGAAGCTGTGGAGGTGGCAGCAGACTGGGAGACGCTTCCCCTGTTCCCACCCAACCCTAAGCACAAGCAGGGCTGGCAGGTGACCCTCTGCCGACATGGTGTATGACCCCAGGCCAGGGCCACAGTCTTTCTGTGCGCTTCTCCTAGGACTCACATGCAAACTCCTGTAGCTGCCTCTGTCCTCAGGAAGGGTCATGGACCTGCTTCCCTCCCCCCTGACTCTGGCGTTCCTGCTCCCCTGACTCTGTCTTTGAAGCCCAGGACCCCTAAAGAGGACCTCCTTCCCCAGCAACCAAGCAGATGCTGGGATTCATCACTTGCTAGGCCCACAAGTGTAGACTCAGGAGCCCAAGGCCACCAGCTCCATCCAGGAGGGACGGACTCTCTTGCATCTAAGCCAAGTTGCCACACTTAGGCAGAACCACAGGGCTTGCTGGGAGCCAGGTCTCTGTCCCCAGAAGCCGACCGGTGCTCTGCAGCCCTGAGTAAGATACCAGACCACTTTCTGGGTACAGGGTGCTTCCCAGGCGGGGCCATCACTCCACGTTGTACACTATTCCGAGCAGACAGACCTCCTCGCCCCACCACTGGGTGATTTGGGGAACACCCCCCCTCTCTCTGACCCAGATTCCTCATCTGGAAACCGGATTCAGAACCCAACAGCACTATCCTGGGGTACTGCCTTCAAATGCCCAGCCCCAGGAAGTGGGAGCTCCCACAGCCTGGGGAACATGGGCCCCATTTCCCAGGGAAGCAAACAGACTGTCAGAGGGAAGGGGCTCCCACCCCGAGGCCACATGTGCGGGACCAGCTGTGAGGCCGCTCTTGTCCTGCTCCCGGGACCCACACTCGGCGCACCCCGGGCTGGAGCCCATCTTTCTCAAAGAGTTAGAAAAAGAGTCAAATAAAAGAGAGACAGAAGGAATCAAAAAGGCAGACGTTTTGGAGATGGGAAGGGCAGTAAGGGTAGGGGTAAAGGGATATAAAAAAAAATGACCAAGATATGTTATATTCCCCAACATGAACGTAGCTACAACTGCATATATTGTATACATGTATTAATTTTTTTTTTGAAAGGAAACTAATGCATTGGTCTCTAAAACACAATAGGCCATGGCCAGAGCACACAGCTCAGGAAAGGAAACTCCAGAAGTGGGCTGTCCAGCTGCTCCCTGCTGCCCTCCCAGGGTCCCTCCCATCCAACCACAAACCAGCCCCCCAAATGTAGTCCCGAGAACAAAGGCAAAGGCGATGAAGCTGAGCATCAGCCCACAGGGCTCAGCAAGCCGGGCCTAGAGAAAGTGAATTCCCTCTGCAGCTGCCACCCAGCTTCTTACCAGGAACCCCAGAACAGCACTGTACCCCACAGACACCCCACTAACCACCGGAGGGGGCTGGGGCCTGGACCACACCCCCTCTTTGGGGAAATAAAGACTGTTCTCCCCACAGTCCTGCTGGCATCCACAGTAAAACGTCTCTCCCACTCTAGACTTCTAAAATTCGACCAGAGCTCCCACCTGGTCCTGCAAGGACTCCATCATGAACTTTAAAATAAGATTGTCATCATAAAGAAATCAACCATGCATAATAACAACATGTTTAACGTTTGTTACTCTGCTCTGACAAATGAAAATGTGAAAACATGGCAAAATTCAAGTTTCATAAAACAATTTTTCATCAAGTTCTCTCCTTTGACAAAATGCCTCCATTCTGCTCCTGGCTGCTGAGACGCCTGCCAAGGGAGATGTGGGTCTGTGACTCGGATGACCCCTAAAGGGCAACTTGGGTGACAGTGTTCAGGCTTTCACGTGGGGGACCAGGAGGGTGGGGTGCACCACTGTCGCCCTGAAATAGGAAACCTTACAGCGCAGCCCATCGCAGGCACCAGAATCCCACTTCTTTTACTAACTGCACTAAGATGCACATAACAAAATTTACCCTCGCAACTCTTTACGTACAGCTCAGCAGCATGAAGTCCATTCATGTACCATCCACCTTCCACCTCCAGAACTCACTCAACTCGAAAAATTGAAACTGCCCCTGTTAAGCACTAACTCCCTGTCCTCCCTCCCCTGGATCCCTAGCTATCTCCATCCTACTTTCTGTCTCTAGGGAGTGTGACTTCTCTAGACTCCTCAAGTAAGTGGGATCATATAGTATTTATATGTTTGTGCCTGGCTTATTTCACTCAGCATAATGTCCTCTGGGATCATTCATGTTCATCTCTTCCCTTTGCAAAGCTAAATAATATTCCATTGCCAGGTGTGGTGGTACATGCCTGTATTCCAGCACTTGGGAGGCTGAGGGAGGAGGATTGCCAGGAATTCAAGGCCAACCGGAACTACATAGTGAGACCCTGTCTTGAAAACAAAACCAGAAAGTATTCCGTTGTACCTAAAAACTACTTCTAACATCAGTTGGGGCACAGATTCATACTCCAACACAGGAACACACCAGATCTGCACCCCAAGATATCCAGGTCTCCACCATCACATACACGGATGCACACCAAAATGTACACCCCATCCCCATTTTTCTCACACTTGGGGACATGCGTGTACACATGCAGACCATTCTCCTGGGCCTGTAAAATGTCCCTGCCGGGTCACACCCCAGGTCTCCAAATGCTATCCCTGTAAGCATGGGCCGAACGCTCCCATGGCCACCCACCAGGGCAGTGGTGGGGGCTTTGCAGAGTCCTGGATATCATAGCGAGAAGGTCCCAAGGACCACCTCAGCACTAGGGGTTCAGGAGGATTTGGGGACTTGAACATCGACCTTGTTCTACCCCCTCTTCTGTCTCTGTGCCCCCTCAGCAGAGGGAAAGGAAGAGGTATTGTGCCTCTTCACCCAAACTCTGCCTCCAGAGGGAGCCAGGGCCCGGCGGTGCTGCCCATGCCTCATAGAGATCCGACCCGGCCGGGCTCTCCCCTGGACTGGGATGTGTTTCATTCATGCTCATTCAAGCACAACTGGGCGTCTACTGTATGCCAGCCTCTGCTCTCCTGGAGCTTTTGGGCTTCGTAACTCGAGTTTCATTCTGTTCCCCTCTATTCTCCTGCCCCGACCAAAGCCAAAGGGAGCCTTCCAGATAGTGCACCCTGCAAGGCTTCTTGTTTTCCTAGCTGAGATGCCTGTGCTGGGGTCTTGGCCAATTCTCAAAGCCCCTCCCTCCCTTCCCAGTTACATTCATTTTCTTCCAATAGTATGTGGTGTACAGAATCACTTCACTCTTAGAAATGTACACTGGAGCATTTAAGGATGACATCTGGAACTTACTTTGAAACTTACAGCAAAAAATACCTAGATATGGACCTGTGTATACAGAGACAGACTGAGCGGGCACGGTGATGTGTTTACAGGGGTCGAATGCAGGAGGCCGTATGTGAGCTCGGTGTATAGTCACCTCCCTTTGTCCTTCAGGGACACAGCCCAGGGCCCTGCAGAGGCCTGACACCATCGATAGTTCGTATATCCCATGTATAATCCATATATAAACATCTAGATATACACATATGTGCTGTTTTTCCTGTACATACCTATGATGAAATTTAATTTATAAATTAGGCACAGTAAGAGGTTAACAGCAGAAACTTAACATACTACCCTGAAATGAAAATTATGTGACTGTGACCTCACTCATGAAAAGAGTCGAGGTAAAGACTCTTTTGGACTGAGGTTGACCGCAGGTGACTGAGACGGCGGCTAGAGGGGACCGTGGCACTCTTCCTCAAACCATTCTGTGTCTGAATGTTTCCATGATGAATAGTTGAGGGTTCCGTGGGTCTCATCAGGCCTCTCCTCTCATCACTTCCTCTTTCCCTCTTCGTTTTCTCACCACAAACTGACTTGGCGACGTCAGGGGACACCAACTAGGGGAGGTGGAAAGAACATCGGCCGGGTACTCGAGCAGGAGTCAGCAGCTTTCCTTACCGAAGAAGGTGTCATAGGCTCCTCCCGTGAGCCCTTTGGATGTGGCTCCTGTGACTTCTCCACATTCAGTTCTTGGGGACCTGTGAGGACTGCTGGGAGTGCAATCAGCAGACCCCAACGAGATCTGCCCCTGGCTCTCTCCCCTCGTGTCACGGCCACACTCTAGGGAGTCTCCAAAAGGCTGGGAAGCTGGTGGCACAGAAGTCGCCACCAGTCAGAAGCAGAACCCCTGCTGTGAACACAGGAACTGCGCCCATCACCCTCCCACCGGTCCTGGGCACAAAGGAGGCGCTCAATGTGATGAATTAAAGTTCACAGCCAGCATTCTCTTCTTCACACGTTGTAAGAGCGATGAGGTCGCTCGCTCCTCATGGCAACAGCCTGCGGAGGTTAGGGGTGTCTGACGTGGGGATGGGACACCTCTGTACCTACCTGTCTTCCTAGACAGCAGCATCTGAATGTGAGCAGCTGCCAGGCCAGCACTGCCCGAGAGAAGGTCACAGAGCCCAGTGGAAACACCTATGGTGCTAGTGGCTCAGTCAGAGCAGGAGGAAGGCAGCCAGGGTCAGAAGATGCCATGCAGGCCACCTGGCCAGGGACGCTCAGAGCCTGGCTGTTCTGGCACTGCCTTTGAAACCAGGATGCCTCCCAGGAGGAACCCGGCATGAACAGGACAGCCTCTCTCCGGCCAGGAAGGAGGGCCTTCAAGGAGGGGCCATCAGAGAAATGTTTGTTTTAATCAACAGAGGTCAAAGACGAAGCCCCCAGGGCTGGTGGTCCTCCTGGGGTTGCTGCTCTAGGCGCCAGTCCCTTTCCTCTGCTCCTGCCCTGTGTGGCCAGCTCAGCACGCCTCGCTCCCTTCCAGAGCCACTGCCAGGCCAGCTGGGGCTGGGGAGACTTCTAGACACTGGGTTCTGCAGTGGGGGCTGAGGGGAGACAAGATCAGGAATCCAGGGACCCGAGAGCTGGGCTGTTGCCGCCTTTGCAGCTGTGGCCTAGCAGAAAGCCCAGGCGTCGGTGAGAGGAAACACAGGTGGGATCGTGCAACTGGAAAACCCAGGTGCCTAGGGGCCATGAGAGCCAGGCAGGGCTCCTGCCCCTTCAGGAAGGTCAGTAGTTGAGAGAGGCACAGGGTGACGTGATCAGTCCTCTCCTGCCTCTGACCAGTAAGCCATCTAATTCTCTAAGCCTCTGATTTTTCCTCCATAAGAGGGGCACAAGGTAAGAGTGCCACTCCAGTACATAGCCCTTATCAAGCCCTAACTCAAGGCCACATGGGAGCAAGTCCCCACCTCCGTCAGTGTTACGCCATTGCCATCGATGCTGCTGTCCTGACAAAGCTGGGCCCTGAGGGATTGCTGCTGCTTCTGTAGGGGCCAGCAGACCCTGCACGGCCGTAAGGGGCTGTAAGGATGTGTGACTGCGGGGACCTGTGAAATCCCCCTCCAGTGCCTGCCGACTCCGTGCCCTCCACTCCTAGGTGTCCCGGGAGGCGGGACAGCCTGTGCTGCCCGAGGACAGAGGCCAGAGATTTTGTCCCTGCTCAGCTTGCCATGAAAGAGCCAAACCACCGCAGGGTTCAAAAGAGAAAGAGGAAAACCCGGTAACTCGTCCCAGACGGTCTGTCCGCTTTATCAAAGCCGATTGCAGGGAGCAAAGTTCCCACCAGGAGAGGCCACAGCCTCATTAGGGAGTTCTGGGAAGGATGAAAAAGCCAGGCCGCTGTGCACATCCCGGGGACAATTAGGCCTTGTCCTCCCCTTCAAAGGCTCCCAGAGCATGTGACCGTGTCTATGTGGGTCCCCTCTCCTCTTTCCTTTGGGCCCTTATTCCAGTCCCTCTCCTTCCCACTGATCCTCTAACCTCTCTCAGCACCAAACTCCAAACTCCGCTGCAGTCCACGATATCTACTTCTGCCCAGGGGACCCACAGATGTCCCAGACCAGACACATCCTCCCCCAGTTGCCCCTACCCTCATGCCCCAAGCCGCTGCCTCAGACACCCAGCTTGGTCAAAAGACTGACCGGTGAGACTTCATTCCCACCCATTCCTTCTGAACTCCAATTCTCCCCATCCCGAGTACAGAATGCAAACTATTCCCTCCCTCCGAGCGAACTTCCAGCTCCGGGTTCCAGATGCCTCCCTCGGATGCGCAGGGTCTGACCCCAGATTCTTCTCCAAATCCCCACTCACAGCCTCCCCCACCCAAGCGTAGGGGATGCTTCTTACCCACCTGGGGACTTAGAAGCAAGGACAGTAACACATTCCTCCACACCCCTGGATGCCGCCGGGGCCTTAGCCTGAGAGGCGAACTGCTGTCCGTAGACACTGGCCCATTCCGGGAATGCCACCCAAATGGATCCAAGCCCCAAACGCACACACACACCACAGCCCTGCCCATGCCAGCGTCCTCCCAGCCCTGGCACCACGAACGCTTCCTGTAGCAGACAGCACCATGTGTGAGATGCAGATCCACACGTCAGGCAGTTGTTTGAGGGGATCAGTGTATTGCTTTAAGTGAGAAGGCAGGTTGGGCACACTTGTTTCTGTCATAGCACCAGAGGAAGCGGGCGCAATATTTGTGAAATTGGAAACAGCCTCAGGTCTCTGCCCCTTGCTGATGGTACTCGGGTATTAATCCATTAAGGCAATCAAAAGAGCTTAAATAAGAGTCTGAAGTCTGCAATATACATGTCAATGAACAAGCGGTAAAACTTCCTGAAAAGGTGATTTCAAAGCCATATTGCCCACGCTTGGCAAATTGCATATTTAATTATTTTGTCAGTCCCTCCTTCTCCTCTAATCTTTGGGGAAAAAGCCTTCGGCCATACGAAACCAGTTAGGATAATTAAGGTGGGGTGGAATTAGGTGTTGGCTGATTTCTCAGGGAGATGCCATCCTCCAACCTGGTAAGAGATGTGTGCAGGCCTCAAAAGGCAGACGGCATTGTAATGTCTGCCTTTCCATAGAGAGATCAAAGGTCTTTTGTCCCTTTCAAGATGTTTGTAGAATTTGTTTCCCAATTATCCCACATTTGCGCACTGGGACATCCTAGTTAACTCTTTGATGGCACCTCGAGAATTGGACCGTAATTTACATCAAGCTGCACCTTCCTACTCGGGGCTCGGGCTGAGATTCCCATCTGGGGGCAATGCTCCGAGAGAGAACAGGAGGGATGGAAAATGGGGTGCAGGCTCAGGCACTGGTCCCTTGGTTCCAGCCCTGCTCTGTGCTCAGACTTGGCTGAGCCTGGGGCACTGTGCCCGTTCCGATTCAGGTGTAAACTGTGGCTCCGATTTGGCCCTTGTGAGGCTTAAGAGCAGAACCTGACTGCCTTTGAAGACCATTCTAGAAAAGATATCTCTGAATACATCATCTTCCCACTGGGGATATTTCTCTCGGCCTGGAAAGATATTTGATCTCAGAAATGGAAAGTAGAAGGTGGCGTTTGGGGACTGTGGGACAGAAGGGTGGGGAAGTGATCAATCAATAGGCACTAAGGTACGGTTAAATAGCAGCAAGCAGCTCTGGGTGTTCTGGCACAGTACGGAGACTACTGAAAACAATTGTGTAGGGGACATTTCAAAGAGCCAGAAGAAAGGGTTTGGAGAGCTTTTACCACAGAGAAATAATATTCAAGGAGATGAATGTGTAACTTGCTTTAAACGTGACACAATGTATGCCTTAGGTGCAACTTTTATGTCTTTGTGTATACATTAAAATATTAAAGAATAAACTGATGGAGGGAAAAGCCATCAAATATTTGGTAAAAGTGAGAAAAGAAGCAGTTGAGATTTAAAGTTTCAGTTATAGCATTTTTGAAACTAAATGTGATTCACATAGCATACCAAAGTAGAAAATATCTTTTTTTTTTTTTTGTACCAGGGATTGAACTTGGGTCCTTGTGCTTGCGCAGCAGGCAGCGAAACAATATCTTTAAGAAAATCTAATATGAAGACTTTTTCTGGTGTGAGTTTTGTCAACTTTTCTTGTTTTCCTTTTGCGTGTTCAGTTTTTCTTTTCCACTCTGCAAGTGTTTCTTCCCGAGTGTTTAGTTCAATTTGTCTTTCACATTTTTGTCTTTGCTTAAGGAAGACACAGGAAGAAAAGGAGGAAAAGAAAGCCTTCCTGAATCTCTTCTTATGCAAATGGAATGGCCCTTTCGGAAATAATTTTTTTTTTTGCAAAGCCCACAACAATTTGGAAAATGAAAAATACCACGGGGCCAAGGAGCCACATTCCCAGGGCTGCTCCTCAAACTTTCTCAGACACTTTTGTCTTTTTCTTTCCTTGCATTTTAACCCTTTAAGAATCCACCTGTGTCCTCAAAAGTTGTAAATTGAAGAGATAAGATCCTGGGAGAGTAGGAAGAGCCTCTTCTACCATAGCTTATTTTGGCAATTTCAGGAAACCCCAGATCAGAGAGGCTGCCTGGCCCTCCGCACTCTGCAAACATCAAATTCAGAAATGCCTCCTTTCCCCGTAGGTAACCCCCCTGGGAGGGCTCCTCCTCCAAAAATATAGAGCGAACGAACAATGTCACAAGAAATGTCACAGAATGTGAACAATGTCACAGAAAATGCATTTTCTTGGGCCAGGGATTTAGCTCAGTGGTTCCACTGCCTGCCTTGCAAGCTCAAGGACCCAAGTTTGATCCCCGGTACCAAAAAAAAAAAAAAAAATGCATTTTCTGTTCTTTGCAGCAGAAAAGGGACAATTATAGCCTCCTGGTGTTTCCACATACAGAAAAAGTAGCTTTAACAGGGGTTCTGCTGCTGGAGAAGGGGCTGGAAGGTTTCACCTAGGAGGAAACAGGGCCACCCCACTAGGGAAGGGACTCCGGGTAGGGTGGCCAAATTTAGCAAATGAAAATAAGAACATTCCATTAAATTTGAATTTCAGAGAAATAAGATTTTTTCTTTTTTTTTGTCTAAGTATGTCCCAAAAACTACATGGGATACACTGATACTAAAAAAAGTTACTCCATTGTTTATCCAAAATTCACATTTCATAGTGATAGTATTCCCAGATAGTATTCCATTATATATATGATATACTACTTTTTCTTTAAAAAAAAAAAATAATAATGCATCCTGTATTTTATCTGGCAGCTCTAGCTTTGGTTCCAAATAGGATCAAGGAAGCCAAACAGAAATCTCTTTTTTTTTTTTTCAATCTAGAAGCAAAATTGAATCTGTGAAGAAATCACGGGAAGGAACCACGATTGGCAGGCCAGCAGCGTGTGGGAAAAAGGCAACTGCCCAGCCCCGAGTCAGGCCGGTGCTGAGGGGAGCGTTCCAGTCTCCTCAGCCCTCACTTCTCACTCCCCACCTCTGCCCCAGAGGAGGAAACTGGGTCCCTGAGAAGGAAGCACCAGACCGGGTCACCCAACATGCAGCCCAAGTGTATGTGGACACCCAGCAGCATTTAAAAACCCAAACGGTTCCTGTTGGGACGGCCAGGATTCTGGAGGCCTTCCTAACTCGGACTTCACAGCACAGGACGGTTTATTTTGATGACCTCTGAGGCTGGGAGTACTGTGGCTTTTAGGAGATACAGGTTGACTTGGGGCCTGGCTGTCCCCAGGGTCCAGGCCTCTGAGACTCCAAACCTCATTTGCTGCACTGGCCTTGGGAAATGGCCCGAGGCTCCTATCCACAGCCTGAACCCTCAGACCCCTGGCCATGTTTCAGGGAGGTTGGGCTCGGAGAGGGGTAGCTTGGGTCAGATTCTGTCGTTAGAGGACAGAAGTTTCCCAAAATTAGCTCTTCCAAGCACCCCTTCCTTGCCACACACAAAGGGCATCCCCTCCCTCCTGGTCCCAGTTCTCACTAAGTCCCCAGGCCCGGGTAGGAACTGCCTTCCGGGCTCTTACAGCTCCTGGATGCCTGGTTCCCAACTCAAGGAGCCCCGGCCACTCCTTCAGCCAGTCACTCCTCCTATCCCCTCCAACTCCCTGCTGTTGTAGGACAAGCCCTTTGGTCCTGCTGGGCCTCCAGGGAGACAGAACAGCTGGCCAGCATCTGGTGCTCTCCATTAGCCAGGGTCCCTGGCCCCTGGGCCTTCCGCTCCCCAGGCAGAATAATCCCGCTTCCTCTAACCTTTCGGCTGGGCCCCGAGCTCTAGGGCTTTCATCCTGTCCATCCAGCCTCTGAAGCCCCTCCAGGCTCCCTGGCCTCCCTTTGGCTCTGCTGGGCCAGGCCAGACTGACCCAGGGTGGGGGCAGCTGTCAATGACCCTCTCCCCTCACTATGTGGGCAAGTGGGGGAGGGGAGCGTGTCTGGGAAGGGGCAGGGGTTGGGCTGTGCCAGGCTCCCTACCCCCTGGTGAGGCCGACTTGCCTCCTGCTCTGCCAGGGCAGGTTGGAGGACAATGCCCCAGGGTGATTCAGACGGAGCCCTCTGCTTCTCATCCCTCACTGGGTGACTCTGGCAGGTGACCTCCGCTTTAGACCTCAGCTTCCTCACCTGTAAGGGGTAGTTAGGAAGATTCCAGGCACAAGTCCCCATGGGCTGGGCCTGGCCTGCAGTGAGAGCCCCGTGGGCATGTAGGACTACCCGGGCAGGCTGTGTGCAGGGACAGCATCTCTGTGTTACCATCCTCCTTCCCTTCAGCCCGGCATTGCACCGCTAGGCCCAGGTCTGGCTCTGCCCTGGAGGTAGATTCAGGACCTGTTGTATTCTGCTGCAGCCTGGCCTTAGGGAAAGAGGGGGCCTACAAACAAGCCCAGTAAACTCTTCCTCTTCAGCGCCTCCAGAATCCCTTTGGAGATCTCTTTCTGGAAGCTTCCATGGTCCCAGTGTGGTGAGGGCTCTCCATTCTCTCCCTAGTGTGGTGGCTCCCCCAGAGCGGGTGTGTGTGTGCCCCAAGCCACCATAGGCATCTAGCTGACAAGGCCAGGGTGACCAATCATCCATACTGAGCATTTACAGATTTGACACCTCCAAAAACCAAGCTCCCAGGAGCTCCTGCCACTATCCGGGCCTCAGGTCCTGTTGCTCGGAGACCACCATCCTGGAGGCATCACAGAAATGCTGGCTGCTTCACGCCCAGAGACGGCACACACTACTCTGAGTTAGAAGTGATCACACGGTGCCAACCCCTGGTCCCCAGAGCTAGCTTATTCTGGATGGAGCTGAAGAAGCCGTCCTGCCCGCCTTCTGCTTCTAACCTGGACGGTCCCTCTGTCCCCCTCTCCCTGAGCTTCTGTGATGCCCCAGGAGTCTGGGGCTTGGTCTCCAGCTCACATTAGGATTAGGAAAGCGCTCTTGATGAACACGCAGCGTCCCACCCGAATATCATGTCTGCATCCAACACTCAGCAATGGACCTCATGACTCATTTGGTGATCAAAACCTGAAATGAAGGGCTGGGGGTTTAGCTCAGTAGTTCCAGCACCTGCCTTGCAAGTGCAAGGTCCTGAGTTCGATCCCCAGTACAAAAAAAAAAGAAACCAAACTTGGAATGAATCCAGGAGAGCAGAGAGATATTAAATGCAAACTTCTAATTACTCCTTTAGTAATCTTTTCTTCCAGTGACTGAGCTAAAACATATTTTTTTCTAGCAATTATTTTTAACATTCGGAAAATTGCCCTTAAGATATGCAAAACACATTTTGCATGAATCGCACTTAGGAGAGAGAGGCAAGCTCTCTTTTTCCCCTCCATCTCAGTTATTAAGAAAATGCGAAGTTAAATTTGTCGTTAATCACATTCCCGCAGCAGAGCAGAACCGGAGTGACTCAAATCAAGTAAGAGAAAAAAACCCAGAAATACTAAATCGAGCATCTTCTCTATCTTGTGTCTCCAATTCCTGCCAAGGTGTGCAGGTTTCAGAGTGTTTTCCTGGCAGTGAATCCCTGCCTCCCCCCAGGGTTTTTAAAGTGGGCCAAGGAGGTTAGAGAGGTGGAAACTTACCTGTCGGCATCCGGAGAGGCAGGTTGGGGGCAGGTCGAGCTGGGAGCCGCCTGTGCCAGGGCCCGGCTTTGGAAGGCAGAGGCACGGTGTGTGGATGCCTTCGTGGACAGGTGCACGGAACCCTCGGCCTCCGAGGCGCTACCTGCGGTTTACTGGCCGTTTATTAGAAGCCCATGCAATATCATGAAGCACCTGCAGGCAATAAAATCCCTTACATGTGTGAGGCCTCGAGGAAATTAACGGCTCCTCCCTGGGGATGCATATTTTGTGAAGATGTTTATTACAGATGAAGTGCTCCTGGGGTGGAACATTAACAAGTTGTAGAGTGATAAAAGGGTTTTTATCCTTTCTCGGTGACAGAGGTAGGAAGAAGGCTTTAACGGAATCTATAAAAGGCCCACTTCCTAATGAATTTTCTTAACTCTTTATTAATAGAATTGGTGAAGTGGAGTGGGGGGAGCGCAGTGTGCTGGACCCTTGGACAAGGGGGATGCAGCAGAATCGGGGTGCACTGGGCTGGATACTGCATGGAGAAGGCAAAGAGGGGTGTGAGTGTGAATCCAGACAGGGAAGCCCCTCACTAGGTGAGCATGGCAGGGTGGGGGGCTTGGAGGCCGCTGCTCTGAAAAACTCATTTGAGACCCCTCGGGGTGCTGGGGTGAGTCAGGCCCCAAGGCTGGTTCCAAGCCCCTCTTTTTAACCCCCTGTTCCCCACTCCAGCCTGCAGGCCATTACAGAGATGAAAGCGGGGGAATGCCTTTGGACCAGGACTGCGGAATCTAATTGAATTATATGAATGCAGTTAAACGTCTGCTTCAGAGAGGCAGGGCTGCTTTCCAAGCCCTGCTGCTTGGGAGCTAATGGGCTATTTGAACAATAGAGGCCGAGGGCCGAACACAGGTGGGCTGTGTTAATAACTTTATTTAGGCCCGCTTTTTTTTCCCCCTTTGAGGCGCACAAGCCTTCCATTAATGCATTCATTAGAGTTTATGGCCGGGCTCTGGTTTTCTCCTAATGACACTGTCCAGACCCTGCTCCCCAGCTAATTGAGGCCAGCTGCCCAGCTGCCCCACCCCAGCCTCAGGACCCAGTGTCACCAGGATTAGCTGCTGGGCCAGGGCTGAGGAAAGCGAGCCCTACTGCCCTCCTCGGTAGCCGCACAAGAGGAGGGGACAAGGAGCCTGTGTCTTGGCATACCCGCAGCCCCACCCGCTGCTCCCTGGATGGTCACAGCCACTCTTGGCCCTTCCTGGCCTCCCTCTCTGCTGCAGTTACACTGACGTTCCAAGAGGCCAACCTGACACCCTATGCATCGCTCAAGAACCTGCTGTGGCTCCTCAGTGCCCTCAGAAGAAAATGCAGACTGACTTTGCACTCTGTGTTCTTCAAATTGGCTCCACGCTTGCCTTCAGGCACACTGGGTTCTGGACACATTCTTCCTCTGCTTTTTGGGGACTAACAACGAGGAACACTCCACCTTAACCCCAGGAACCCAACTTCTCCCAAATCTGCCAGTTTGGCTTCAAACACAGCATCTGCCAGGAGCCTGTTTTCTGCCTGAATCTGAATCCTTAATGATTACGTATGTGTCTTACCATGGTCACCTCTTTCCACTAGACCGCATACCTGGAGGGCAGGACCCATGTTTCTTAGTGTTGTTAATCACTTACTATGTGCCAGTTGCTCTATGAACATTAGCTCATTCAATCTCCAGCAGTACCCTGGGAGTGACATGCCTTATCCCTATTTCACAGATGCAGGAACTGAGGCTCAAGGACAGGAAGTTACTCGCTCAAGAACACCCAGCTGTAGCGTTTACTGACCTGACTCACCTCCCTAAGGACAGCATCTGCACTGTGGGACTCTCTCAGTGATTACTGGAATCGGCTCATGCGGCTTCCAAGAGCATCTTGTTCAATTTTCAGAAATTAAGTAATGCTGTGAGCTGGTTGCTCGACACTGGCATTGTTAAAATTATACATCAGCTGGCCATGGTGATCTGTGATCCACCTGTGATCGCAGCACTCTGGGAGGCTGAGGCAGGAGGAGCAAAGTTTCAAGCCCAGTTGGGGCAACCTAGTAATTTAGGAGATCTGTCTCAAAATTTTTTTAAAAGGGCTGAGGATATAGCTCAGGGCAAAAGGCCCTGAGTTCAATCCCCAGAACCACCAAAAATTAATTAAGTGAAATTTAAAATTATATAAACTCACAATTAAATAACTGATATTGGACTTAAAGTAATAAATACTCCAAACTCGTCAATCCCTGTAGATTCACTTTATTGTACGATCACCTAAACTCACAGGCTTCATGTATCGTACCTGTGGTAGAGACTTCATATGGGTGCCTGCTCTCCCACACTGTAACAAATACCTGCAAGAAGCAATTTGTACATATAAGATCCAAACTATAGCGTGGAGGTTGCCACCCACCTCCTCACACCACATGCAGGGCCATCACGTGTGAAATCAGCCATCGTGGGGGTATTTACACCACAGAAATTAGCAAACTGTATAGAGCGGTGCTTTTTATCCTCTAGAGAGCTGGTTGTGAGACATGTACTAGCATTTCGCTGGGTCATAGGGAAGCACCAACAGAGAAATCTACCTGAGACACGTGCCTGTAATCCTAGCTAGGCTGAGTCAGGGTGATCACAAACTTGAGGCCAGCCTAGAAAAATTAGTGAGACTCTGCCTCAAAATAAATAAAAAGAGGGCCGGGGATTTAGCTCAGTGGTTCCACTGCCTGCCTCATAAGCGCAAGGACCTGAGTTCGATCCCTGGTACCAAAAAATAAATAATAAATAAATAAAAAGGACCTGGGATGTAGCCCAGTAGTACAGCACTTCTAGGACTGGAAAAAGAAAAGGAGGAGGAAGAAAGGAGAAAGAAGGGAGGAGGGAGGAAGGAGGAAGGAAGGAAGGAAGGAAAAAGAAGGTCACGCCAAGTTGCTAAGTTGCCCGGGCTGGGCTCAAACTTGCAATCCTCCTGCCTCAGCTTCCCAGTATGCTAAAATAATAGGCAGTACCACCCTGCCAACCAGGAAGTAGCTCTTGATTTCTCCTTCCCAGGTTGGGTGGGTAACCCTTCTGGGTACTCCCACATGCCCATGTGTGGCCCCTCACTGCATTTACCTTGGTGTTTATAAAGCTGTTTCCCCAGCAGCCAGAGAGCAGGGTGCTGAGGACAAGGTAGGATTCCTCTCCTCAGGGTCAGCACGGAGCCAGGCACAGAAGAGGTGCTCAGAGAACCATGCTGACAGGAGTGAAAAGGCACGGCATAGGTGCGTGAGCATCTCTTCACAAGAGATCACAGAACACCTGTCAGAGGGGCCAGAGTTTTGTAGGGAACAAAATAAGCACAGTTCTTGCCCTCTGACCTCTCCCATGACAGAGTTTGGGGAATTTCTGGAAGCCAAGTATGGCCAGAGTATAGGAGAGGCTTGGTGCATCATATTGTGCCTTAAATTCATGCTGAAGATTTGTGCTTTATCCTGTGACCAGTGAGAAGCTACTGAAAGCATGCGGCATAGTCAAATGTCAGTTCTAAAAGGATGATTCCAAAAAAATGGCACCAGGCACAGATGGTTGTCTGCATTCTCCAAAGAATAGATAATGAAGATGTAATTTATAATTTTCCAAAGGACTGAAAAAGATGGGAAGCTTCACTTATAATTTTATGAGGTTCATACAAATTGAATCCCAAAATGTAACGAAGACATCTCCATAAACCTGATAAACTAATTTCAGCTGTAAATATCGATGAGGAAATAGAAAGTTAATTGCTATCAAAGAGAGTCTCAGAGAACATTAAAAGGAAAATACACTGAGATTAAATAGCATTTGTTTCAGAAATGTGGGTCAGATGGCTCTGGGGATTTAGCTCAGTGCTTATACAGCCTGCCTTGCAAGTGCAAGGACCTGAGTTCGATCCCTGATACAGAAAAAAAAAAAAAAAAAGAAATGTGAGTCAGGTAAGGAAAATCTATGTATGTAATCCATCACATTTAATTCCCACTCTCAATTTAAATACCATGCAGACTTTGATGGTAAGAGTGGAACAGAGGCCGCAAGCACAGGAACCACACCAGGATGCTGACACTGGCCATGTCATGTTACAAACACTGTGCACACCTTCTTTGTGCCCCCACCCAGCCTGCAGGTGTTGAAGGAGGCACTCAGCATTGCTAGGTTATACCTGAGGCTACACGTGACTCCCAGAACACCATCTGTAACCCACCTGGGCAAGCAGTCATGACACACCAGTGATCTCACATGACTGACAAATACGGGGAAACAAAGTGAAGTTGTCATTTACAGATGAAGATGTCATTTGCTTGCAAAACCCAAGGCAATCAAATGAAAAGTTATTAGAAGGGGCTGGAGATGTAGTTTGGTGGTAGAGCACTTGCCTCACATGTGCAAGGCCTTGAGTTCCATTTCTACCAATGCAAAAAGAAAATAGAAGAAAAGGAAAGAGGCAGGAAGAGAGGGAGGGAGGGGGGAAGGAGAGAGAGAGAGAGAGAGAGAGAGAGAAATTATAAGAATAAGAAAAGAGTTTGGTAAAATGACTAGTGGAGTAAGTGGAAAGCAGAAAATTTTCTATATTTCAGTAACAAACAAGGTAAAATGGGAAAAAACTTCATTTATAAAAGCCATAGAAAGTACTAAATGCCTAGAAATAAACATAACCAGAAATGTACAGGGCATATAAGAATACAACTTTATTAAAGAGTGTAGATAAACTTTTAAGTAACTAGGGAGAATCTTTTTTTTTTGGTACCAGGGATCAAACTCAGGACCTTGCACTTGCCAGGCAGGTGGCAGTACTGAGCTACATCCCCCGCCCATAGGGAGAATCTTTTAAAAACTGGGCATCTTCCTAGATGGGAAGATTGATTGCTGTAAAACTGACCATTCTCTCCAAAGCAATCTGCAAATTTAACACCAGTAAAAACAAAATATCACCGGGATTTTATTTTTTAACTGAATTCTAAAGTTTATCTGGAAATATATTAGAATTACCATTAATTGTTTTTTCAGCACTAGGGTATGAACCCAGGGAGCACTGAGCTACCTCCTTATCCACTTTCAATATTTTAAATCTTGAGACAAGGTCTCACTAAATTGCCCAGATTGGCCTTAAACTTGCCCTCCTCCTGCCTCAGCCTCCTGAGTACCTGGGATTATAGGCATGTACCACTCTGCCCAACTATCATGACATTTTTTATTTTTTATTTTATTTATTTATTTATTTTGGTGCCAGGGATTGAACTCAGGACCTTGCACTTGCCAGGCAAGCAGCAGAACCATTGGGCTAAATCCCTGGCCCCAACCATGAAATATTTTAAAAGAAGGATTAATGAGAAGTTTTGCTGTAAGATAATAAAACATTTTGCAAAACTAGAATAATTAAATCAGGGAGACACTTGTAAAAAAAAAAAAAAAAGACAAGCACACCACTGAGCGAGACCTGAAGACAATGGTCATATAGCACAGTAAAGATAGATTTCAACCCGAGGGAAATAATGAGATTTTAAAATAAATAATGTGGAAACATTAGGGGAGCCATTGGGAAAAGATAATGTTAGATTCCTATTTTAACTGAAAATAAATTCCAGATTGATTTAAGTTTTTAGAAGGAATTTTTAAATTATCAGAATAAAATCTTAACTGTGAGGAAAATTTTCTAAATATGGCTCCAAAGATGAAAATAAAAAGTCTTAATGCTACATTTAAATTATTAAACTCATTAAATATTACATCATATTTATGTAATTCTTTCATAAAAGAATTAAATATTTGGATATTAAAGTGTTCCAAATGGGCAAACTATAAAAGATGAACTCTAAATTGGGGAGAGGAGAAATATTTACTGAATAAATGGTGAAAAAGTAGTGAATATATTTA